>NC_056725.1:1733454042-1733614042 GCF_019279795.1 Protopterus annectens
TGCTCATGTAGAGAAGTATCAGCAGGAACATTTAAATGTGTGCACATCTGCTCATGTAGAGAAGTATCAGCAGGAACATTTAAATGTGTGCACATCTGCTCATGTAGAGAAGTATCAGCAGGAACATTTAAATGTGTGCACATCTGCTCATGTAGAGAAGTATCAGCAGGAACATTTAAATGTGTGCACATCTGCTCATGTAGAGAAGTATCAGCAGGAACATTTAAATGTGTGCACATCTGCTCATGTAGAGAAGTATCAGCAGGAACATTTAAATGTGTGCACATCTGCTCATGTAGAGAAGTATCAGCAGGAACATTTAAATGTGTGCACATCTGCTCATGTAGAGAAGTATCAGCAGGAACATTTAAATGTGTGCACATCTGCTCATGTAGAGAAGTATCAGCAGGAACATTTAAATGTGTGCACATCTGCTCATGTAGAGAAGTATCAGCAGGAACATTTAAATGTGTGCACATCTGCTCATGTAGAGAAGTATCAGCAGGAACATTTAAATGTGTGCACATCTGCTCATGTAGAGAAGTATCAGCAGGAACATTTAAATGTGTGCACATCTGCTCATGTAGAGAAGTATCAGCAGGAACATTTAAATGTGTGCACATCTGCTCATGTAGAGAAGTATCAGCAGGAACATTTAAATGTGTGCACATCTGCTCATGTAGAGAAGTATCAGCAGGAACATTTAAATGTGTGCACATCTGCTCATGTAGAGAAGTATCAGCAGGAACATTTAAATGTGTGCACATCTGCTCATGTAGAGAAGTATCAGCAGGAACATTTAAATGTGTGCACATCTGCTCATGTAGAGAAGTATCAGCAGGAACATTTAAATGTGTGCACATCTGCTCATGTAGAGAAGTATCAGCAGGAACATTTAAATGTGTGCACATCTGCTCATGTAGAGAAGTATCAGCAGGAACATTTAAATGTGTGCACATCTGCTCATGTAGAGAAGTATCAGCAGGAACATTTAAATGTGTGCACATCTGCTCATGTAGAGAAGTATCAGCAGGAACATTTAAATGTGTGCACATCTGCTCATGTAGAGAAGTATCAGCAGGAACATTTAAATGTGTGCACATCTGCTCATGTAGAGAAGTATCAGCAGGAACATTTAAATGTGTGCACATCTGCTCATGTAGAGAAGTATCAGCAGGAACATTTAAATGTGTGCACATCTGCTCATGTAGAGAAGTATCAGCAGGAACATTTAAATGTGTGCACATCTGCTCATGTAGAGAAGTATCAGCAGGAACATTTAAATGTGTGCACATCTGCTCATGTAGAGAAGTATCAGCAGGAACATTTAAATGTGTGCACATCTGCTCATGTAGAGAAGTATCAGCAGGAACATTTAAATGTGTGCACATCTGCTCATGTAGAGAAGTATCAGCAGGAACATTTAAATGTGTGCACATCTGCTCATGTAGAGAAGTATCAGCAGGAACATTTAAATGTGTGCACATCTGCTCATGTAGAGAAGTATCAGCAGGAACATTTAAATGTGTGCACATCTGCTCATGTAGAGAAGTATCAGCAGGAACATTTAAATGTGTGCACATCTGCTCATGTAGAGAAGTATCAGCAGGAACATTTAAATGTGTGCACATCTGCTCATGTAGAGAAGTATCAGCAGGAACATTTAAATCTGCATTGATGTGCATGTCTCAAAGCATGCACAGATGCAGAGTGCATTCTTAAGCAATGTTTTAGCAGCTCTCCTGTTTAGTGGGCTTCCCCTAGCCAGAGAGTCCTAGGCAACTGCCTAGGTCGCCTAGTGCTGCATTCAGCTCTGTACATGCCACAGCTTGCATACTAACACACATGCACAACAAATCAGACAAACCTCTGATAGCTCAGTCACTCGGACCACCCTTTTGAATGTGCAGGAAACAAGCATGCAATTTGTTTCTCATGCCCTGCACCACAAATACACACACACACACACACACACACACCCACACCCACACACACACACACACACACACACACACACACACACACACACACACACACACACACACACACACACACATGAGCGAGCAACACATACACACTCTAACTCCTGAAACCCTTTTGATCACAGAGTTTAGGCATCCAACTCACCTGTCAAGCTCTGCCCCACACACAGATATAAAGACAGGCATAGAGTCACACATGCACACACAAACACACATGCACATGCACACACTGACACACAGACAAGCAAACACACACATACTCCCTCCATTACTCGCTTACTCGTTTATCTGAAATCTGCCCTATATAGCAACAGTACAGGTTCTGTACTGGACAGAATTCACTTACTGCAAGCATCTACAGTGTTGAACACACTGTCAAACATGTATATATTTAGTAACCATGCTTGATAAAAGTGTCCACTTGAAAAGTGGACTTCAGTGAGCTGTCACTTGACCACTAGGTATACAACAAAGAGAAGTTGGGAGGGTGGCCTAATGGATAAGATGTTTGCCTTACAAACACAAGGTGCAGAGTTTGAGTCTCACAAGGATAATTAATTGGCTAAAATGGTGAGTATGGTAGTTAAAGGGCAGTTAACCTATACTATATGAACTGCACTTGTACAGTGGGTTTAGTTCCTTTCCATTGATTTATTTTCCCTGGTGGCCAAATGGTTTGTTTCCCAGTGAAAGCTGTTCCGTAGTCCATTGTTTCGGGTTACTGGAGTTTCATTGAACTGGATTTGACAATTTCCAGTTCAGTGAATTTGAAATTCGGGAAGTAAAAATAGACCCAAACAGTTTCCTTCAAATTAAGGATCAAGTCTGTAAAAATCAGAAGCTACTCCAAGGCAAACTACCTTGTATTAAGTGATATCCTGTCCAAATCCCCTCCAAACCCAGATAACACAGCAAACTATGTGGACTTATTCTCAGATGTTCTGTATAAATATGTCAATGACTGCACAGACACTGCTGTGCCTACCAGAAGTAAGCCCAAAACTGACTTAGTTATATTCATGGAACTGGGAGCTATAACAAATCTTTTGGCTGACAAATTCATTTCCAACCTTACACCCCCTCTTACCACCAGCTACCCCACAGGAACTTAGATAAATGCTGTAAGGCCAAGAATACAGGATCAAGGCAGTGGATTTCAAATCCGCCATGCCCTGTGATACTGAGAGAGACTACCCAGCCTCCAGAATAATACTGTGCAACTTTGAGTAGATAACCAGGTCAATCGTTACCTGATCACACCTAAAGAGTTATGCTTGTGCCTAATGGAGCTAAATACATCCTTTAGCTATAACTGCCTGTTCTCCATTTTTTTACCTCTCTGATGGAACTTAGGTGCCACCAAGCAGGTTTTACCTTTGATTTCTTCTTTAAACAAATCCAAGATTAGCTAATCTTAGAGAGTATTAGTGCTGTTTACCAAATCTCATGATGTAGTTAAATGTGTGCCTGTTGTAATATGTTGCTGTGATCTGTGAATAGCTAAGACAGCAAGGCAGCAAGCTGGACTGATTGACCTATTTTCTTTGATTATAGGTATCAAAACTCTATTTCGTGTCTTACAATATTTATAAAATGCTGCAGTGTATTTTACATTGATGGTAGGGGTAAAATTACGTAGTTTATAACGCTAACAATTTGAACCATTTCTATACGTTGAGCACAACAAACTTGCTATAAATTATAGAGCATTATCGTCAGACTTGAGAAAAATTTCCTTCAAATGCTCCTTTATTTACAGGTTTTGTCATTTCCTGGCAATCGGTAAATTCTTTGAAAGTTGCTTGTTCACCTTAAATCAGAGAATGTTAAGAGTGGAAGAAGCAAACTGAGTAACAAATGGGTGGTTGGTTAATAATGGCAAAAATTTCTCATTATTGAGACATAAAAGTAATAATTTTGTAAGGTGATTTACAGCAGGTGATCAAATAAGTAAGTAGTGAGTCACATTTGTGGCTGTGTGTGGCAGGGGGGCATCCCCTCAAGTAAATGTGGGCATGGGAATGCCAACAGTGAGGGGAGAACTAGTGTCTTGGTCAGTGAGGAGTGCTAAGTAGAATGCAGATGTTTAAACGGATTTACTCAGAATTGTCAGGGCTGGTGCCCTTAAAATGAAACAAGTACTTTCCTTATTATTAGTCAGGTAGATGAGATCTTTCGGGAAGTTACAGTTCAATCACATGCAAACACTGGGCTTTAAATAAGGAATTTAATTTGTAATTCCTTGACTTTTCTATGTTTTCCGGCACTATTAATTAGGCATTTAGTAAATGTTAGGAAAACAGATCATGTGATGTCCATAAAAGGGGAGAGTTGTTGATCATTGTTTGAGGCTGTACAGCAAGCACATCAGGTGCTGAGCATTTCAGCAGCAAATTACCAAACGGGTGTTGTAGCAAAGCACCAGGAGGTTTGTTTTCAAGGGGGGGCATTATATGACGTTGCCCCAAAATGTAGTACATGTTCTTTATGTGAAATAATCTTTAACAGGAGAGACATTTTGTTTACAAATGTGTATGAGATGTTTTTAACAATAGGAGTTTGAAAGGGATGAATTGGCTATACTCCAAATTGCTTACAGCGTATGACAGGATTATTATTTTCTTTCTTATACCTTCTGACTACCTGGATAGGTTTTGGCTGCCCCACTTGCCTCAATAAGATAATGTGAATATTGGAGACAGAGACAAGGAAGGAAATGAAGGGAAAAAGCGTCAGCATACACAGTGACAGCTAATAATGCAGCTTGTAGTTTCCCCAGTGCCCATCAAGTTTGCTATGAAAATTCATAAACACATTTCTTTTGAACAAGTAATGACTAAATGTATTATGTATTAAATTCTTAAGTTTTTTTTCTGAACTGTTCTTGCCTTTTCATTTGTGTTTGGGGGTCAGAAAGCCATATTTCTTGCTCGGTTTATTTACTATCCCTCCGTTGGAGTTTTGTGCCTTTGAAATGCAGCATATTTCTGCACCACTGTAGTTCCTTTGAAATGTCTGCATGTTTGTGGCCTCGGGCTGACCATCTGAAGTAGCTCAAGGAAGATTGTAGGCACTGCTCAGGCTTGCACTGAGTTATGTTAAGACCAGCCACGTAGCCATCATTAATTTAACAATAATGGAATCATAATTAGGTGACAGACACTTCAGTCTGCAAAGATTCAGATTTCCTGTAATGTATCTCTGTCTTGTGAAAAGCGATTGTATAATCTGCATTTGTGGAATTCCTATTTTTTATTGTGTTTTTATCTTACTCTTTCACAAGGAACCATGTCATGTTGGTGCTTGTGGGAGTATGCTGCTGTTATGTAAACTGTTGTTGCTACTACTGCTACTCTGGTTACCACTCCTTGTATTAAGGGTGCTACTGCTATATTGTACTTGTATGGAACTGTTCATAAAATAAAATTAAGCACATTTATCATTCATTTAATTGACTCTTTTCTTTCCTTTATGAGGTATTTTCTTTAAGCATTTCTGAGTTAAGCATTTGTAGTGGTTCCCTCTAGGCAGGTCTCAAAATTAATTTCTGTCTTGCTGTTTCTGAAGCATAATTATATTTAAAATTGATGCATGGCCATGTTTCTGCCATGGTGTAGAACATTATGGGAGGGTATACATAGTCCAGCATTTCATAGCTGTATAGCGGTTATTCATTAGTAGCATCACTAGACATAAACAACAAAAAGAGTGATAGCGGAAATACCGACACTTACACGAGCCACTTATGAACCAAACTTTTATTGTTTAATGTGTGGTCTTCTAAGATTATAGCCCAATTTTTGGTAATAATATCTTTGATTTTTTTAAAATCTATACTATATGTGAACAAAAAATTGAGGCTTAAATGCTTATCTCTGCCACTTATATTACTAATATCTACTTTAGCACTTATACCTCCCTTATTTGTGGTTCCACCAGTTAGAAGAGGCTTAAAGAATCCTGAGTTCCTTTTAGAGCTTACTTCATGAATAGTGTCATTAACCAATGTTTCCGGGTACCCTCTTTTAAGAAACATTATTTTCATTGTTTCACATTCGTTCATATAATCATAATAATCAGACACCATCCTTGCTGCCCTTACAAACTGACCCTTAACCACAGCTTTTTTCTGGTGATAAGGATGACAAGTTGTGAAATGTAAAAATGTATTTGAATGTGTAAGTTTCCTGTATATTGTGGATTTATATCTATTATTAATTCTGTCTTTAATAATTCTGACATCAAGATAATTAATTTCATCCACTCCAATACTGTATGTAAATTCAAGGAACTCTGTCATGGCAGTAATACTAGAGACGAAGCTTGCTATCTGATCAATGTGCCCTTTCCAAATAAGACACATATCGTCTTGGTATCTAGTATACCATACTACATGTTCCTGAAACATACTATTCTAAAACAGCAAAGTATGTTCCCAATAAACCATTACGCTATTGGAAAAACTGCCTCCGCATGGGGACCCCATAGCGATTCCTGTATTTTGGAGATAAAACTGATCCTTAAATACTAAATAATTGTTTGATAATACAATGTCCAATAAAGTTTCAACTAAATTAATACTTGCATTATCAGCTTTTTTATATAACATAAAATTTCTAGTCCATTCTATCCCTAAATGCTGAGGGATGACTGTATATAAATCTTTGATGTCAATGACTAAAAATATATGATGTTCACAATAATCAAGTTGATTAATGTTTTCCAAAAAGCTCCACAAGTCCCTACAAACCTGTGGTTCCTCCTGAATTAGCGGTTTCAGAATATTATCAACATAATTAGCACAAGCATACGTGATGGAACCTCTTCCATCTACAGTTGGCCTAAAGAGTGGATCCACCAAATTTTTATGTAACTTAGGAGAGCCAAAAATAGTGGAAATTTTTGGGGCTGGCATTGATAAATATTGGTATGTATCAATATCAATGCTGCCCTCTAAGAACAAATCATCCAAGGCACCCCTAATTCTTTTATATGCAGAATTAACCTCATTTAAGCTGGCTTGTGTATATGCTCAAGAATACAGATAATCAAACATTCTTATCTCATATTGATATTCATCCATAAACACTAACCTACCTCCCTTATCAGGTTTCATTATTCTAACTTTACATCGGTTGAGGAGATGGATAAATTCAATCTCATTTTTAGATTTATTTAAGTTTATGACTTGTGTGTGTGTCATAGAATCCAAACTTGATCTCAAGTCAATTTCGCACATTTTCTCAAAGACATTTAAAACACCATACAAAGGGGGTGTTAAATACGCAGGATACCCTCAGTGTGTTCAAAAGTGTAGTACTAGTGTCCATGGTGTAAGTTAAATTTAACTTGCGTACAAAAAGCTTAAGATCTATAATAGTTCTAACTAGGTCAGCCCTTTTATCAGGTACGAAGGACAAACCCTTAGCAAAAAACTCAGTCAAAGATTGTTCTATTGACAGAACTGTATAATTGTATACTTTAAAGTCCCCTTGTAGACTAAGAAGGGTTTGTGGTCCTTCTACTAGATGTTCTTTCATCTCCTCCGCTGGTTCCTCCAGTTTCTCCTCTGCCCTTGGTTCCTGTTGTTGCTCTGGTTGTTGTTTCTCCTGTTGCCCACCCTGTGAAAACCCTGATTATCATCAGCGATATTATTCAACCCCTCAGTTTGTTGTTGAATATCAGCTTGTCCATTGCTGTTATTATTATTATTCCTAATCCGCTCACTTCGCCTAACTGGTGGGGTTTCAGGATCATTATTATCAACAGTGGCATCCATTTGAGCAACCCTATTGTTATATACTTCATTGTTCAATTGACCCTGTGAAACCAATGGGGGAGGGGGGTAAGCTTTTTTGTTAGCGTACTCTTTCAAGTCTCTGTCCATCTTTCTTTTTTATTTGCCAACAGCTTACTAAGAGTAGCATCAATGCTAGTGTAAATTCTAGTGTAATCATACTTATATCTAGGAAACTCAATGTCAACACATATAGAGTGTTCTAACAGTTCTAATTCCCCTTTCAAGTTACCAGTTTCAACGTTGTAAAAATTAATAAGGGAAAGCAAAAATTCAGAGCCTTGCCGATCAAATAAGGCTAAAAGTTCTTGATGAAACGTTGAATTTTCAACAAGTCCTACAGGGTAACGCCACTGGTGTAACCCTTTGGATATAATCTTCCTAGAAATACACTCCTGGAGATAAGCAACCTCAAGTTGTAGCTTTCTGCACTTAAAAAGCTTACGATCAAAATCATTAAGCATTTCGGTAAGAGTACTCACCCTACCATCTGAATTCAAATCAGTCTGCTCCGGACTTGAATTAGTAAAGAAATCCTTGTTGTTTAAATAATTTCCCATGGAGGGGATAGAAGGACCCATGTTTGATAGCCCCTGATACGAATTGTTACTCTGTCTAGTCTCCGACCCCTCACTGATAACATCTCCATGCACCATGTCCAAGTGCACCCCATTACCATTAGGCGTCACTTGTTGCGACCTAGTCGTTCCGGTAGAAGCTCAGAGGTTATTAGCATCTCTTCCTGTATTAGCCCGTAGCTGACCGGAATTCAGCCTTGCATCCAAGTTCACTTTTTGTGATAGGGCTTCCACACGCCCAAGCAATAAATTAACTAACATCATTAAATTCCCTAGGGCATTCACCTCGGAGGGAATTGGGGTGGCACCAAAACCGGGATCTTCATCCTGTGTATATAGAAGCTGTGAAGCAACTCCATTATGTAGTGCAGCAACTCCGTTTTCGCCCAACATGACAAACTGTAGAAATCAACAACTTAAAACTTAGAAAACAACAAAAAGAGCGATAGCGGAAATACCGACACTTACACGAGCCACTTATGAACCAAACTTTTATTGTTTAATGTGTGGTCTTCTAAGATTATAGCCCAATTTTTGGTAATAATATCTTTGATTTTTTTAAAATCTATACTATATGTGAACAAAAAATTGAGGCTTAAATGCTTATCTCTGCCACTTATATTACTAATATCTACTTTAGCACTTATACCTCCCTTATTTGTGGTTCCACCAGTTAGAAGAGGCTTAAAGAATCCTGAGTTCCTTTTAGAGCTTACTTCATGAATAGTGTCATTAACCAATGTTTCCGGGTACCCTCTTTTAAGAAACATTATTTTCATTGTTTCACATTCGTTCATATAATCATAATAATCAGACACCATCCTTGCTGCCCTTACAAACTGACCCTTAACCACAGCTTTTTTCTGGTGATAAGGATGACAAGTTGTGAAATGTAAAAATGTATTTGAATGTGTAAGTTTCCTGTATATTGTGGATTTATATCTATTATTAATTCTGTCTTTAATAATTCTGACATCAAGATAATTAATTTCATCCACTCCAATAGTGTATGTAAATTCAAGGAACTCTGTCATGGCAGTAATACTAGAGACGAAGCTTGCTATCTGATCAATGTGCCCTTTCCAAATAAGACACATATCGTCTTGGTATCTAGTATACCATACTACATGTTCCTGAAACATACTATTCTAAAACAGCAAAGTATGTTCCCAATAAACCATTACGCTATTGGAAAAACTGCCTCCGCATGGGGACCCCATAGCGATTCCTGTATTTTGGAGATAAAACTGATCCTTAAATACTAAATAATTGTTTCATAATACAATGTCCAATAAAGTTTCAACTAAATTAATACTTGCATTATCAGCTTTGTTCGTTGAAGGTTGTGCGTTAGGGCTGGCAACTCAGCACGTAAAAATCAACTGCCAATCATTAGCGGACCGGAGTTCCGCTGTGGCGACCCCTAACCGGGAAAAGCCAAAATACACACACACACACACACACACACACACACACACACACACACACACACACACACACACTCTTTTATACTAACAAAAATGATAATTACATATCATATTTGTGCTTGATATCCATATGTCTGCAATATTATATGGAAACCACCCTTTAAAAATACTTGCACTTATTTATCTACTAAATTCAGTTAAAGATGACATACTGCAGTTATACATTGAAATCATACCTCTCAACCTGCCAGCACATGAAATCTGAACAAAGCCAAAAATAATGGAGCGACAAAGGCACCAAAATAGGGCCAAATTGTAAATGTCGCTCTTATAACCTTAAAAAGTTGCTAGAATAAAATGCTGTGTGTTACCATGCATTTTCTGAATCATTTGAAGTCTCAAATGTTTCGCATTATTTAGTGAATTCAGTTCTCACAGTGATTTGGCAAAAAGGAATCATTTTAAGAGGACCATACCAGAATATTAGGCAAAAATTAGGACATTCTGCAAAACTCTGAACAGTAAGGCATGATTGACATACCTTTACATTTGGTTCCAATAATGTACTGAAAGCAATATAGGCCTTCATTTATCATTCTTTATAAATGTTTGCAGTTGTGTACAGTAATGAAATCAGTTAAAGACAGAATACTGCATTTATATGTTGACATTTCTTTTAAACATGGTTGCAGTAATGTACTGAAAGCAAAGTAGTCATTCAGTTACCATCCTTCATACATACACAAGTATACAGTAATGAAATCAGTTAAAAACAAAATACTGTATTTACTACTTTATTCGGGCTTACAAGTGGTGTCAGCTAGTCTAACCTAATTGGTCTTGTTGTACTCAATTTCCTCATCTACTAGATAGAGAAGACATAACTCAGTTGTTGATTACCTGTGTTTTGCTTTATTTTCCTTAACATTACTGACATAAATAACTACTAATACTATGCAAGGCATTTCAGTTACTGCTGTATTTATTAATTCAACATTTGTTTACCGGGAAAGTCTGACTTGGAACAAAGCCAATTTTTAGTGAGGGCCCGGGGAGGAATGCTCCAGACGCATGTCTTTGAAACTTGCTTAATATGTGTTTCTTTAAATATTTATTAATATCTGAATTCTCATACTGTATCAATATTTACAATAATGCAAGTTATAAATTGTAGGGGCACATCTTATTTCAAATTGTTACACTTTAATGTGTGTGCACAGCTTGTCTGTTTGGGGAAATGATGGTGTTTGGAATCTTTCTGTATACTTTCAGTTTAGGTTCATCTTTAAAATTTTATGATTTGCATACCTAAATTGTACTTTTTTGTAACATGTCTGTGAGTTTTATTCATGCAGAAGCTGTATACACACACACACACACACACACACACACACACACACACACACACACACACACACACACACACACACACAGAAAAATTTAGCAATTCAAGGCTTTCTGTTCCTTTCAGTTCAACCTTAAAATAAAAAAATAGTGTTACAGATGGATGCAGTATATGTACTTCAGGGCAATAATGTGGACTTTGATAGTTTTCTGCCTAGTAACTGTAATCATTTAAGGGGATGATTTAAAAATGTATATAAAATAAAACAACTGGTCATTTCTCACTGAACTATGTGCTGGTCATTGATTTGACACATCAATATCCAAACCTTCCTACGACTTCCTCTGTGACTGTTGTGTGGTACCTGAATGAGAGGTCAGCCATCTTGTACGTGCAGTTAATACTGTGGAAGAAAAGGCTGTCTCATACAATTATTGTACTAATAAATATTTTCTGACCTACACAAGCAATATTCTTAGTTTACAAAAATGGTCTGCATACGCATTAACTACTAGGATGATACAATACTGTAGATTAAATTATGTGGCATTTGGCATTACAATTATTTTTATGCATAAATATGTACACACACACACATACACACACACAAACACACACACACACATACACACATATATATATATATATATATATATATATATAAACATGAAGTTAGTGTAATCATGAAGATGTATATCTGTAATGTACAGCTATATATATATATATATATATATATATATATATACGTACTTACAGTATTTCTTTACTCATAAATATATTAAATTTGTATTTAGACAATTATGTTATCACAAAAGCATTCTGTATATTTGTATACAGATGCAGATGTTCTTCATGTTTCACTATTGCAGTCATTACATTTGGGTTATCTGCTTGCAGTAGCCCTCAGTCAGCCTGATTAACAAAGTCTTGGGTCCTGCGTCAGTTGCTGTCCCTTCTTCCATGACGTCAGGTCGTCAGGGGTATAAAACATGCAGCCGACGCATTTACATCAGTCTTTCTTGCCTTGCGGTGCCCAAAGCAGAAGCTGTTCGCAAGTGCCGGTCGGCCGACTCCTGAAATTTTCGTTTTCAAGTGTCAGAATCGAAGTCTTCAACTAAAGCTAAGTAACCCATTGGGGAAAGTTTTTCTTGCTCCTTACCAATGTCAGTAGAAGTTAATAATTCCATTAATTGTGGAAAGCAAATACCTCATAAAGATTTTCATTCGTACTGTATTCCTTGCCTAGGCCCTGGCCTCGACGTACCTTGCTGTCAGTTTTGTGCTTTATTTAATCAGCGCACTATCTGTCGACGGTATATTTTTGCCTATAAATATTTCGTTTCTCTGTTTTAATTATCTAGAAATGTCATCGGTTAGCCATCCGACTACCAGGATTTTAAAAAAATGCAAAGATAAAGACAGAGACAGGCCGCCGAGATCCAGAAATGCCGACGACGCTTCTCCTAAGCCAGTCGCCAGTTCGCCAGTACTCAGTGAGGTGCTTTTGCAGTCCCTGATACCCATTACTTCTGATTCTGAGGCCTCTACTGAGACCCATTTGGAGTCCGGTATGCCGCGAGATGCATCAACTGTGGAACCCGCAGATGTCTCTACCTTAGATTGGTCCGGAGCCACTGTGCAGGCACCGGCTTCTGAGGGTGTATTCAGGCCTATGGACTTGCATATTAAACAGACGCCTCCTTCTTCATTTAGGCCTAAATCTCGAACCATGCTAAAAAAACGAAGTCCAGGCTGCATGCTCAGGCCTCTATGCCTAAAAAACAAATGATAAGAATGGCTGAAGATCTTATAACTCTAATCAGGGGAAGCCAACCTCCCCCTTCTAAGAGACCTAAGACTGAAGTTGTTTATGAATCTTCTGACCAGGATTCTGATTTTTCTGTTTCTTCAGATGATCTGGATTTGCCCTTATCTACTTATGAGGATTCTGATGCAGAGTACTCTATTCCCTCTGCTTCCCCTCCAGAGGATTTTTCTTTTGGTGAAACCTTACATACTTTAAGGGAGCATTTCCACTGGGAAATCCAGGATTTTTTCTGATTCAAAAAAGCGGCTTAGGGATTTCTTACTCCTGCCTCAGCATAGGCCTTTAGCTATTCCTCCTGTACTAGACATTGTTGGTGATGCTTTTTTGGAATCTAGTTTGGCCCCTGATTCTTTGCCTCCTGCTCCCAGAAAACCTGTCAGATATTACAGGGTTCCTGATTCACAGAAGTGCCTTTTTAAAAATCCTATTGCGGATCCAGAGACTATTTCACAGGGACCCAAGGGCATTAAGGCTTCTACTGCTAAAAATCCTACATCTTCTGATAGAGACTCCAGGGCACTGGATAGATGGGGTAAGAAGGTTTACACTTCTGCAACCTTGGCCATTAGGGCTTTACACTGCCAGTTTCATATGTTAAAGTATCAGCAATGTGTTATTGGATTGCTTAAACAGAAAATGATGTTGATTCCTGACTGTGCGGAAAATAAAGAATTACAAGATATAATGCATTCTGCTGAACAGGTTGGAAAACATACTTTGCAATGTGGATTTGATTCATTAGAGGCCTCTTGCAGAGCTGCTGTTACTGGGTCTGTGCTCAGAAGGCATGCTTGGCTTAAGGAGCAATCTTTGCCTGATCATGTTAAAGCTAAATTGTTGGATGCTCCCTTAAATCAAGACCGCTTGTTTGGCAACAAGGCTGAGGAAGTTCCTAAAAAGATGGAAGATAAAGCTAAATCTATGCAAACTGTTAAAGATTTCTTACAAGTTCAGCCTCCTAGATTTAGTAGGCACCGGCCCTCTAAGAATTGGTCCTTTCCTGCCCCTTCCACATCTTCTCAAGCCAAACCTAGACACAGCAGAAACCCCAGGTTTCAGTCCCAGGGGACACACAAGACTAAGGGGAGTTTCCGCACCCAAATCAGGGAGTAGCAAGACTCCCCCCTATGGAAAACTGTTTCAATGACTTGCTTTTAAAACTTTCAAGCACTTCCCAACTGAATGCTCCTTTAGGCGGAAAGATTGGTCTGCAGGCCAAAAACTAGGAACTCATTACCCAGGACAAATGGGTTTTAAATATAGTGTCCAGAGGATACAGATTTCAATTCCACACCTTACCAACACCAAGCGGGTGGTGAGATTTACCCCCAAATCAGTGGGCAGAGGCCCAAAATCAAGTACTCTGTCTGTTAAGCATGGGGGCTATTCAGTTGGTGCCAGAAGAGGAAAAGGGACAAGGTTTCTATTCAGGACTTTTTCTGGTATCCAGAAAAGGCAATACATGGCGTCCTATCCTGGACCTTTCTACTCTAAATACCTTTCTGGTGATTCCAAAATTCAAGATGCTGACTCTTGACCAGCTGCTTCCTATGCTAGGCAAAGATGCATGGTTGGTAACACTAGACTTAAAAGAAACATACCTTCACATCCCTATCAGGGAGTCTTGCAGAAGATACCTACACTTCCAAGCAGGCTACATGCACTATCAGTTCTCTGCACTGCCCTTTGGCTTATCTACTGTGCCCAGGGTATTCACAAAGTGCCTAGCTCCAGTCATTGCATTCTGCAGGCAAAGAAATATTTAAATATATCCATACCTGGATGATTGTCTAATTCAGGCAGAAAGCCAGGACATACTTTTGAATCATCTGGCCTTTGTTCAAAGGGTACTGACTTGTCTGGGGTACACCATAAATGAAAAGAAATCACACCTGATACCCTGTCAACAAATTATATTCCCGGGAGCAAGCTTGAATACAACTTCCCAGATGGCTTTCCTCACGCCAGAGAAATGGACTCATTTGACAACCTACTTCAAACAAGTGGCCACAAAAACCCAATTATCTGCAAGGCAAATACTGCAAGCCTTGGGGTTCATGGCCTCCTGCATTCTTCTAATTCCATATGCAAGGCTGCATATGAGGAAACTGCAATGGTATCTCAAAAGCCTATGGTGTCAACATTCACAGGATCTAGAAACTATGATTCCTATCATACCTTGCCTATGCCTAGAGTTCCTTTGGTGGGCAGAGGCCTGCCACCAAAACAAGGGACTACCATTCACACTACCCCCTGCCTCCCAAACCTTAACAACAGATGCATCAGACTATGCATGGGGGGCTCACCTGGCAGGGAAGTGCATTCAGGGCAAATGGTGCCCAAATCAAATGCACTTACACATAAGTCAAAAGGAAATGTTAGCTGTACAGAATGCTCTGACAGCCTTCAAGTACCACATTATTCCAGGACAACTAATGGTAAAGACGGACAACACCACGGTCATGTGGTACATAAACAAGCAGGGGGGTACACACTCTTACCCCCTCTGCAGACTAGCCAAGGCATTGTGGAACACAGCCTTGAGCTACCAGGTGAATCTACAAGCTCAATTCCTGCCAAGAAAACTAAATACACTGGCAGATGGACTAAGCAGAAACCTCATGGACCCACACAAGTGGGAACTGGTGGAACCAGGGATTTTCAACATGTTGACAAGCAAATGGGGGAGCCCAGATATAGACCTGTTTGCCTCCTCCCAGAACCATCAATTGGACACATTTTGAACAAGGATTCCCCACAAACTAGCTTGGAAAGTGGATGCTATATCCTTCAGCTGGAAAAAAACTATCAGTTTAACCTATCAGTTTATGCATTTCCTCCTCTGCCTCTGCTCTCCAAGGTACTACTAAAGATAAAACAGGACAAGCCAAGGACAATTTTAATTGCACCAGACTGGCCACACCAACACTGGTACCCCCTCCTGCCAGTGTGTCACTCTTGGCCCCATGGCACTTGCCTTAGACTCCTTCCCTGTTGTCTCAGCAGAAGAACCAGCTTCTGCACCCTCAGCTGCAAACCCTGAACCTAGCAGCCTAGCTAATTATCTAATCTTCCTTTACCACCCCTCAGTGAATCAGTGATGGGTATCATTTTAGAGGCTAGGAGGACTAGTACAAGAAAATCTTATGCTGCAAAATGGAAAAGATTTTGTACCTGGAACTAATCTCAAGGGATGAGCGCAACAGTGCCCAATTTACCTTAGATTCTACAATATTTGACTGAGATGCTTCATAAGGGCTTGCCCTTTTCCTCCATCAAAATTCATGCCTTAGCCATTTCAGCTCATTATAGCACATAGCTTCCCCTCTTCTCTCACCCACTGCTCAAGCAGTTCCTCAGAGGGGCCAAAAATTTAAGGCCAACGAGGAGAGCTCCATCTCCAGCCTGGGACCTTAACTTTGTCTTGGAGAAACTCACTCTTCCTCCTTTCGAGCCAGCTGCTACTGCAGATTTAAAATTCATTTCCTGGAAAACAGTTTTCCTTTTAGCAATCACTTCTGCAAGAAGGGTATCTGAGTTACAGGCCCTTATGGCAGTGGAGCCTTTCATCATCTTTCATGCAGACAGGGTGTCCCACAGAACCAATCCCTCCTTCATGCCCAAGGTGGTATTCAGTGTGGCTCTTAATCAGTCCATTCATTTGCCGACCTTCTTTTCTAACCCACAGAACAAAGGGGGAACGGATACTGCACTCCTTAGATGTGCACAGACAACTTAAATTCTACTTGGACAGGACCAAACCTCAAAGGAAATCTGAACAACTGCTGGTGGCATTTGCTGCAGGGACAGAGGGGAAGGCTATTTCAAAGCAAACCATTTCAAAATAGATAGGCCACTGCATTCATTTCTGCTATAAGCACCATGGAAAACCTATCTCACAGGGCATCAGACCCCATTCGACCAGGGCTGCATCTACCTCTACAGCCTTTCTCAGGGGTGTCCCTACAAGGGACATCTTAGAAGCTGCTATCTGGAGTTCTGTACATACTTTCACCAAGAATTATTATTTGCCAATTTTCTCTAAATTCAGAGCTGGTTTTGCCACTGCAGTCTTGCAGGGTGTTATAGCTGGTCCTAATTCTATTTAAATTCCTCCTCCCAACCTTAGCTTTGGGAATCTACCCAAATGTAATGACTGCATTAGTGAAACATGAAGAACATAGTACAGTTGTGTACACTTACCATAAATGTTGTTGTTCGAGTGTATTCACTGTTGCAGTCCTGGTTACCCTCCCTCCAGCCCCCTTTTCTTCTTTTGGCTGTACCTCTATTCTCACTTATTATGCTCAAAAAGCTTTTTGGTGTGTTTGATTTTTTGTTGGAGGTATATCCTAGTATTATAGATTTAATTGCTTCCCATTAGGGGGGCACCTGACATCTGGAGCAAGAAAAACTGATGTAGTGGCGTCGGCTGCATGTTTTATACCCCTGACGACCTGACGTCATGGAAGAAGGGGCAGCAACCGACGCAGGACCCAAGACTTTGTTAATCAGGCCGACTGTGGGCTACTGCAAGTAGATAACCTAAATGTAATGACTGCAACAGCAAATACACTCGAACATCTACATTTATGGTAAGTGTACACAACTGTACTTTCTGTGTACAGATATGTTTACATTTTTTTGCATTATTAGAATAACATTATAGATACATATTTGCACTGATAAATATTTCTTCTAGTAAATGCATTTGATTATGCAGCTTATTTTGTCTTTAATATGAAAAAACAATAATAAAAAAATAGTACTGAATCTAGAACTCTGGTCTTCTTGCCACTACCTGGACAACCTACTTGACCATCTGGTCAGGACTTTGCTTCTGTAGATAATCATACTTGTGATGTCATTGTTGACTGGAGCAAATGATCCCTGTCAGGGATGACAGGTGCTCACTCAACTCCTGCCAGATGTTGATGTTTTCCAGTCATAACTCCTAACGCACTCCTGGATCTTATCCAGGTATGACTCACTCAGAAGGTAGACTATGACCCTAGTCTCTTTATCTGACCAGTTCAGAAAGCAGCCTCTTGCCTTTACAGGTACTGCCATCCTTTGAACCAGAACCAGAATGAAGAAGTTTGAGCAGAAATGTGTGTGGTTCACAGGTTTAGAACTACTACCTCTGGGTTGTGATATCACCCAAATGAAACCAAGTTAACCAATAGGGGCAGTAGACCAGGTACTGTTATTATTGGCAAGTTTGGTTTTACCAAAATGCATTGTCACATCCTTGTTTTTTTTTAAGGAATACATTCAAATTTTGTTCATATGGTGAATAAAAGTCAATAAAGAAATCTTTGTTTTGATTTGTTTTTTTGTTTTTTTTTTTACTTACAAATGCTACCTCTGCTGTTCATTGCCTTAGCTACATTTTTGGAATGTTAAAGCTGATGAATGTCTTTTATATGTACCTCATGCAGTAGAGCAAAAGTACTAATGCTTTTTTGGGGGTGCTTTTTGCAGAAATAAATATTCTTGTGTGTGATTACCAACTCTTAGTAAATGATGAGTGCCAGGTGATGTAAGATGAGCAGGGATTATACTTCATGCTTGAGCAAACTCACATCCATATTACTCCAGTTTGCTATTCCTAAATATAGCTTTGAGCATAGATGAGGCTATCCACACATTCCTATGGCATGCCTGGGACTGTTGAGGACTATTGCACTCTGCCACTTTCCTCAGCATAGTCATGTGAACCCAAGGCCACATTCATAGGGAGCAGAGACCTAATTATGTGCATAAGTAGCTGTACACATTCTTGTGTGACTGCATTTCATAGAGGTAAACATAAAAGGGTGTAATTTGCATACAACATGTGTAAATGACCCTAAACTTGCATGAAAAACACCACCATATTAACTTACACTTACTAAAGTTAGTTGGCAACTGACTTGGGAAACCAGAGACTTTTTAAAGTAAGAAGAAAATAAACAAAATATTGCAAATTAATAAGAAACCGCTCAAAACAAGATTAGTGAGTTCACTTCAAGAAATGTTTTATTTTTCTCATATGATATGCATAATACAATGGCTTTAGTGATTGCTATAAAGCTGTCATTTATAAATGTAAAATCATTACAGCAGCAGTGGAAATGATTAGTGATCACTGAGAAAATCATTTACTTTGGTGTCATTTAGTGATTGTGCATACGTGGCTGAAATGCAGTAAAATAATTGTGAATTACTGAAGTGGCAAGAATGTTTTGTTGGCTCAACATGTCTTTACTTGGAGATATCGCAGTATGACTGATGAATGAAAAATGACTGTTAGGATTACAGTCAAATGGTAGGGACTGTGGGAAGGATGGCTCCATTAACAGACTGATTGCCTTACTGTTGTGAATGTATTTATGATAGTGCAGACATTACTTTAGCCCAACTATGCTTGGCTGGACTGAGACTCTCCATATGCTTATAATTATGAGGTTTGTGCCATCTAAGTTTTTTATTTCTTTCTGAGGATGGCAGACATACTTTCATTGTTGTGTTGTATGACTGATGATTACATCAGAAGTTTTTTGCATATGACTGTGGCTTTTTTATGTGCAGTAATGATGCAAAACCGGGGATCAAGACTGAGAAAGGATAACTTCAGGAGGAGAACTACATCAAGGCAGCCCTTAAAACATATGGTGAACTCTTTTTGGGAAATGTGGGCCTGAACAAGATGACAGGACAAAGGCATGAAATCAAGTTGTTATGGACATTATTGTGGTCAGTGGAAGAAACTGCACATTAACCCAGTGCAAGAAGAGGGCAAATGGATGGTAGGATGTGCTAGAGCCAAGAAGAGGTAGTATGCAGTTGCCCATAGTAGTATGGAGGGGGTCTCCAACACATATCCTTTTGACACAAGATGAGGAATACCTCCTCTCTATTCATGGGGATGACTATGATGGAGAAGCTGATGGTATTGGAATAATCTGAGGTGGTGTGGACAGTGGACAGTGGCTGTTAGCAATGTCTGCTGCAGCAACACACGTCTGATTAGGAAGGTAAATTTAAAAACAGGAAGATATATTTATACAGGGAATTGAATGCTGACATGGAATACTTGCATGAAACACATGACAGTTACTATTAATGGGTGAACCTTCCACATCTGCACAGAATGACAATGAAGGCAGTGTGCATGGTAAGCGTCCCCCACAACTCCTTACTTTGCATAGAGTAGCATATGCTGGTTCTTTATTGGTAATGTTTTCAGATAATTTTGTACAGGGTCAACAGCAGAAAACAGTTCTGCTATAAAAATAAATTTGGAGGATATCAGCAGCAGAATGGCGTTTGACGCTGATGATGATAACATAGTTATACTTCTGAAGCCGCTGCCATGCAACCTCCCAGTTTACTGGCAGGATCTTGTACTCCTCAACATGTTAGTAACAGTGGATCACAAAGTCAAGCACCTGGCTGACATTATTCTTCAGCTTGTACAGAGAGAAAACTCTACGCCAGTATCTCCAAACTCAAACACTTTCAGGATGATGGCAGACACATTCAGAGATAACAGTGTCCACACTGACATCTTTACAAACAGAAGCCAGGTGCAGGAATTTGTCACAGCTACCCCAGGAAACATGTAAAACATTGGCCGTCCAATAGCAAATGTGCCATGACATTGTTAGGGTTCAGAGAACTGCTACAGAGAGTCAGTTGGAATGGTTGGAGTCTGTCAGTGCATACATAGGATTTACAGCACTACATGGAAATGGCAGAGAGTAGGGATAGTGTCATGATGACACTGATGCATTGTATGATGGCACACCAGGCATCCATGGCCTTCTCCATCCGTACACTAATTGGGACTAACCAGACTAAAGTAGGAGTCAGTCTTGAAAGAGGAAGAGGAACAGTGACAGTGGACCATGCACCACACAGTGTAGCCCTCACATATTATTGCATGCACCAGTTATATGCCCTGTTTTTTTTTTTTTTTTACATGCAAGGAAATACTAACCTAAATGTCATGTCTCATATTCTGGACTAGATGTCACCTCTTTACCTTTGCAGTCATGTGCTATGCATGAACCTGCTGCATGCGGTCCCTTACAACTGCTGCAGGCTGGTCATCATTAATCATAGTAGAACTGGAACTGGGAGATGCAATGACAGCATGGGCCACTTCACCACCATATTATGTTGTGCAGAATGCATTATTCAATAAACCTCTTGCTTACATGAGCGGGGTAACACTTAAAGGCACTGGCAAACTCATCCAGTCAACTGAAATGACTTCTCAAGAGACCAAAGACTCACTCAAATGGCAGTATGGTTTTGGGACAGGGCTGTGTTATAACTGTCTTCAGCAGCTCCATATGGATTTCTCACTTGTGGATATCCAGCATCACCTGAAAGAAAAAAAAGTGAGAAGGGGGGGGGAGAACAAAACAAAGAACTAGTGGTTTCATATTCAGCAATACTTTTTACCAAGAATAACTACTTAAGTAAAGAAAGAGGTCGAAGTGTGAGCTAGTGTGCCATTTATGGGAATTTTCTGCACTGCCAGGATGCAGGACAGAGATGTTGGTGATGCACCCCCATGCATCACACAATACCTGTCAATTTACGGGATAGTAGTCCTTATTGTGGTACTCCACTCCCCCATAGACCAGAATGGACCCTAATTGCAAGACGAGTGCAATCTGTTGTACTGAATACCTCAGGAAAGCATGCCTTCCTCTTAAAGGCACACATAGACCAGACTCTGCTCTGAGATGACACTGGGAAATAGATGTACTTATCCACATGTGCCATTAGTCCATCCAGGAACTGCTGTAGTATCCTCAAGGCAGAAGCCTTTGAGATCCCAATATGTCTTAAGTCTGTCTCTGGAAGGTCCCCGCTGAAGGTATAGTGAGGGGTATACATACCCTAGCGTCCACAGAGATAGGAAGTCCACACATCCTATCATCACTCCTATGGGAGTCCTACATGCTCATTAAGACCTTTATAATATTCCCCTCCTCTCTAAAACTTTCAAATATCGCCTAATTAACAAAGTTTTAGTGGGTTATTCTCTGACTATATCTCTGGCTTCTTGGTCAGTGAGCACCACTGGGAGCAGTGGCATAGCTTACAGGTACTCGAAGAAAAATTTGACAGTCTGCCCTAAAGTCTGGTGAGATAAATCCTGTATATGCTGCAAGAAGAAGTGTGACTCCTGAAGCTGCAGCTTTATGATGAATATGTCACATAACTTTTGTGTACTAACAGTGGTGTGTGTGTATATATATATATATATATATATATATATATATATATATATATATATATATATATATATATATATATATATGTGTATATATATATATATATATATATATATATATATATATATATATATATATATATAAATAATATATAAATACACACAGAGACACATATAATTGTATACTTAGTGTACATATCTAACGTCTGTTCTTTTTGAATAAAAACATTGGAAATATAAATTATGTTGTGGCAAATAGATTTATTCCGAGTATGATTAGTTGTCTACTGAGATTATACGAAATGCATGCAAAACTAATAGGGCTGACTCAATGCTACTTTATGTACATAAAACAAAGTAGAAAATCAGCAGTTCCTCCATTTAGGTGGTATTCTTGGAATATTCTTCCAGTCATAATTCACACCCTGTAGCTGACAGTTACATAATGCAATAACTTATTTCTTTCTTCATCTAAATGACAACTCATATTGCCACACCTCTAGAAAATTCTCGTCTCATGACAATTACTTTTCACATTGTCATGTTCAGTAATCTTCGTTACACAGTATTCTGTTCGTTCAGAAACAAGGTCAGAACACATAAGTCGTCAGGCTATACTGTCTAAGGTTTCTTCCCGTACTTGCAGTCATGTAGCGTCTGACTATATTGCTGTATTCAGCTTTACCAAATAAACATACAAAGCAGAGCTGTACTTTTTGTTATCCAGACTTGCAATGAAGAGTTGTAGCATGATGCCTGAAATAATTTCACGGAATACAGTTGCATTTTCTGCCGTAGCAAGCTTTCTTAAAAGTAATGTCTGAAATAATTACTTTTGAATAAATACGTTCTGCCGCCTGAGCTGTAGCAGCTCATCTTTTACCCTTAGTAATGGCGGCACTGCGTAAGGTGTTGAACTACAGTATTAGCCATCACTTGCATTGCTGTGCAGCCCTGAGCATTGTTTTCTGATCGTCCTAAGATTGACCGTGGAGAATTAGCTGGTCTGAATCCAAAAAACATGCTTATGAAACTTATATCAGCAGTAAATCAGTCAGTGCAGAAAACGTAAGTCAAAACAGTTCAGCACGTGGTTGCGCTTTCTGCATGTCTGCTGTTGTGCATATCAGTCCCTGGAATGTTTGCTTAAGAGTATAGTGGAAGGGAGAGGAGCATTCATTGCAAATAGTACTAAAGAAGTCAGTGTAGGGCACCATATTTGAAGATGATATTCCCCCTACAAGAAGCAGCAGCAGTCACTGACCATTATAATTGTATCACAGTGTGTTACCATTCAGACAGTTACTTAACCATGTTGTGTAGTTTACCAGGTATGACTGTCCTATAGTGTAATATCCAGCATTAGTTTACAGTGGATGACTGAGTTTAATTTACCCGTTCTTACAGGCAATATAACTGCCTGGTAAAAGTAACTGCAAACTTTATATCTTCAAAAAGTGAAGTGCCTGACCTTTGCAAGCCCCATTCATGTTGATATGTGTAAATGCTTATTTTAATTTATGTCACAAGTTAAATGATGGGTGGGAACTGGGAAAGAAAGTATGTAAATATGCTGAGGTTTGGCACAGGACTAGTTGTTGTTTGTCTTTCGACTTTTCCCGGTAAGGGGTCGCCACAGCAGAACTCCGGTCCGCTAATGATTGGCAGTAGACTTTCACGAAATGTCGAGGTGCCAGCTCGATGCCCAACCTTCAACGAAGGCATGCCCATTTATGCACACATGTCTTTTGAACATTACCCAACCGCGGGGAGGACATGCAAACTCCACACAGAAGGCACTCCCAAGCCCAGCTGAGAATCGAACAGGCGAACCTCTTGCTGTGAGATAACAACACTACCGCCGTACCACCGCGGCATACTTGACATTCAGTTCATAAGCCTGAGTCAAGGGCAATAATTGGCCATAATCATTTTGTGCTAGTTTAGCTCATAGTATTAAGTCAGTGAGATGCTGTAAGCTTCATCTTGTAATCCTGGGTTTGACTCTGTCCATCTCAGCTTACATACTCTGGGACTCTGAACAAGTTACTCAAAAATCTTTTCCTGTTCTTGAGCTTCAACCTAGTCAACTTAATTAAAAATATATAAATAAAAAAGTGCCTAAATGGAAAGTGTAGCATTACTACAAAATGAGAGTGTGCAGGAACAATTCATTTTACACTGTGGCTTCAGCTTAAGTATGGAGAAACACTTTCTCTTTAGTGGTGACAGAACTGAAGGTGCACTTTTGTCATTCCCTAATTGGATGATCTGTTTAGTTTATGACAGTCAGGACAAGCAGCAATTTGTCATCTCTAAAATTATGATATTACATATTTATTCATTGGAGGATCAGGATGATGTGACTCATAGTAAGAATAATAAAACAAATTTTAGAAAATTGTGTATAATGCCATAACAAAAGCAACATAAATCAAAAATGTATTTATTTACATATTTACTTTTGTTGACCAGGTTCATCCCATGTGGCCTGTGATCTGCTTTTTTCAAGGGAAGCCTAAGGAAGCATTTATACAGACAGGTATATTTAACCATTTGGGAAACGCCCTAATGTTATACATTAAGCAATGAAAAGACAAACTGTTGTAAGAGAAATGAGGCACTGTTTGTTAACAAAAAAAAAAGAGGTATGAATGAGTAGTTTTATTTTATACAGATAGACAGAGACAGACATTTGCACACTCATCCAGCATCCAGACAGCAATCAGGGATATCTGATTGTTGTAGTTGCCCAGTGCCCCCTCAGCAGCCTGAATAAGTGCGACTGACACAGTGCTGGACCCTTGACCTATGCATGCTTCCATGCCTGCATCTAACAGCCCTGGCTGCAGAGGGTATGCTGCACGGATCACCTTCAGCCTATACACTAACTGCTGGCACACCTTCCTCCACTAGGTAACAGGTATGCAGTGGAGCAGGCAGCCTTTATCCTCATAGGTTGGGTGAGCCAGTAATAGCTGAAAACTCTCACCTTCCCTGGTTGGCTACCCCAGCTTTTATGTTGCCAGTCATTCCCAGTTCATCAGGATAACAGACTGAACTTTATTTTTCTGTGCCATGACGCCAACATATATTCTTGTTGTCTGCTTTTTCATTACTGGTTATGCTCTTTTATGTCTGTCAGGACTCATTACTTTATGATTTTAGTAAAAATAAAAGATCCTGTTCTTCTCAGTAGGTGACATAAAATCTCTTATTATGAAGGTACAACCATGTTAAGCAGATGGGGCCATGTTTTAACATCTCTAAAGTCAAGGTGTAAAATTACAGGAAAATAAAAAAAAATACCAGTAATAAACATTGTAAAATATTGTAATTTGTCATGTGCAAAATATACTCACATTAAATTACTTTTCTCAGACCTTTATTGGTTTAAAGTTAACTGAGTAAGAGTACAGGATCCTAGGCCTAAATATTTTGCCTGGAGACCGTTTTGACCCACTTTCTGATTTTCCTTAACAAAGTTATTTTAAGCAAAAACTGATTTTTAAATGTACTTTCAGTTGTTTGTCATGGAGCCAGTGTCTGCAATGATGATACAAACAAGCTTTCTTTCCAAATTTAAATCAGAGGTAATAGGTGAAAACAAAAGTTTGATTTTTTTGGTTATAATCATACATTTCTACAGCTGTTGTTCACCTTATTTGTGGCTGTGTACTTTCATTTTAGCATGTGTTTTATTTGGCATTAACTTGAAGATAATTTGCCAGGAGCTAGTCAGGCATAGGCTATAGACTTAAAATCCACTGCAGAAACTAAGAGACTTAGTTTCTCCTGTTTAAGAAACAAATTTAGGAATTGCAACAGCCACTTAATCGATGCAGTTTATGCGAACAGAAACCGTGAAAAATTTTAAACATCGAAAACATTCGACATTCGACATTTCCGGCTGCGCAACACCTCCACACCATTGCTACCATGGGTCAAAAAGGGACAAGGTTTTGTCATTCGCATATTTGGAATTCAACATTGGAGACATTCGCATTTTGGCATTCGTGGAAGTCGTGTCGCCCATATCGAGATCGACGATATAAAGGTAAACCATATATATATATATATATATATATATATATATGTATATATACAGATATCTATATATATATATGTGTTTGTGTGTGCGTGTGCATGTGTGTGTGTGTATATATATATATATATATATATATATATATATATATATATATGTTTATATATGTATATATTATATGTTTTATAAATATATATATATATCTATGGGTCTATGCTCAGTCAAAGAGAACAGAAATCGAACAGCTAATCTTCGAACACTAAACATCGAACTGTAGTGTTCTTGTACAGGCATATCATCGTAAAAAAAATCACTGAAGTGTCATAGTTGTCCAGCAGCAGTAAAATAGCTCAGTATACTTTTGCCGTGATTCAGTAGTTATAAAATAAAGTAGTGTATTAAAATAGTATTCAATGCACAATGGACCCTTCTTATGTGAGGGGGTTAAACCCCCCACACCCCCACTAATTATCTATACCAACTTTGAGATCACACTACCATAGGGAAATAATGTGGTCTCTCAGTTGGCATATATAATTAGCGTGTGTGTGTGTGTGTGTGTGTGTGTGTGTGTGTGTGTGGGTAACTCCAAAAAAAGATGCAAATACATAGGAAAAAGAACAATAACAATTGTGCGCATATGTAGTAAAAAAACAGTAATTGCATTTTTGATTAGAGAAGTTGTCAGGTCACATTTAATGATTTAGTACAGGTTACAGTGATGTATATAAGGCAACAGAGAACTAGGGAATCGCCTTTTGTTAATATACACTGCATTATTGGATTAGCGGTACTGTCACGTAGTGGCACATTTCTTGGTTTTGATGAATTTTTCTTTTCTTACACTTGTGCTAGAAGGCAGTAGAGCATTTGATGTTTTCCCTTCTGTTTTGATACACCAACAATGTTTGCTTGCTGAGCATACAGACCCTGTTTGGAAGTAGGAGCACTCATCAAATTTTGCATCAGGAGCTTTGCTTCTGAAAGACACTACACAAAAGCACTTTTATTAAGGGCCTTTCTTATCAGTAAGCATCATTGGTATAAGTGACAAAAGGCACTTTTTGACTACCAGATTTTTTTCCTGTCTTCTTTCCTCCATGCAAAGAATCTACAAAGACTTTGCTATTCATTTGATGGCACATAAATATTTTTTCTTTCTCCACTTGTAAGTCAGTTTTCTGTACAGAGTAATTTTTTATGGTAAGAATTGTAGTTTTGCCTCCACCGACCATCTGTAGGAAAACGCATAACAGGTGTTTTTAATTGCATGATTTATAGTCATGTCTGATCCTTGCCCTTTGTGACTGACTACTCAGTTATGAGATCAATTTTTTTGAAGATTTTAGGACATGAGGATCTGAAGCAATACTTAGAAAAGCATTATCAACTAAATAAGTAAGTGCGTTGTTCTAGATATGCAATGGCCATTGTGTATTGGCCTCATTAGCACTGTTACTGTATATTACTTTGGTTAATGCTGGGGTTCTTCCCTGTCATATTATCAGTGCTTGTTTCTGCTTGTCCTCTGTTTAAAATCATTACAGCAAATATTGTTTCAAAGCTCATTCCCTGGTCTGGTCTGTGGTCTTCAACCCTGTTACAGTGACTGACCCCTACAGAACCATCAGTACTGCTCTGAACAGCCTATGCTTTCTGCCTGCTGCAGCCACTGGTTTTATTGTAATGTTGCAATGTCTCATTTGTATAAATTGTGTAAAATCAGAGAGGAAGACCCTATGAAAGTAGCACAAGAATATTTATCTCAGCAGTAATAAGGGGGGATTATCATTTGACAAAAACTCTCCTATTGAATGTAATCTCCCTGATTCCCAACTTCCCCAAATGGATCAACCCTTAAACATTTTTACATCTGTTTTCTGTACTTCAAAATTGCAAGCAGTACAAGATATTACATTTTCACCCTTTCAGGCTATTTCTGTTTTCCCTGCAATTGTATAAGCATGAAGTTAGCATGTTTAAATAAGGGAGTGTGGAAGAGTCATCATCATTCTCTTTCGGCTTTTCCCGTTAGTAGAGCCACAGCTGGATCATCTCTTCATTTCTTCCTATCCTCTGCATCTTCTGCTTGTCAACCAAACATGCACCTGCATGTCCTCTCACCCGTCCATAAGCCTTACCTTACCTTTCCTCTATTCTCCTTCCTGGCTCCTCCTCCCCTTAGCATCTTTTTCCCAATATACCATCCCATCCTCTCAGCATGTCAAACCAAAAATCCAAACCTCTCTGCTTTGTTGCTTTTGTGTCCAAACTGCTGACCCTCCTAATATACTCTAATATACCTATCCATCCCCTACCTACACAGGTCCAAAATTGCAAATCTTTACATCTTCAACATCCACATCCTCCTGCCTTTTTGTCAATGCCACTTTCTCAATGCCATAACATCATATAACATAGCTGGTCTCTTCTATACTTTCCTTTCACTTTCCTCCTACCCTTTCACACTTTCACTCTTACCTCACCTCTTCCTCACCATTCCACCCTGGACACTCTTCTCTTCACCCCTTCTCTCTCTTCTTCACCTCTCTTCACCTCTCAATTCCACCCTCACCATTACGTCCACAGCAACTCTACTCCCTGCAGCCTCATCCACCCCATTCCTCCTCCCTCTCCATCATCCCACATATCCCCTCTATCCCCTGCTCTCATTTATTCACTCTGCTCTCTAACTCATCCCTCCTCCTCCCCCCTCTCCTCTCAGCCACTCCTCATCTCCTCCTCCTCCTCCTCTGTCATCTGCAAACTCATCTGCACTCACAGGGGCCTCCTGTCAGTCCTCATCTCCTCCTGTCTGATCTCATCTGTGCACCATCAAAACCATTTAATCCTTGGCACAGCTTTCACATTCCTCCTCCTCTTCTTGATAGTATATAATCAACTTGTGAGCATCTTCCTCCACTCAATATTCACCACAGCCATGTCCATCCTTTTTAGCAAAAAATCCACAATCATGACCTCTTGCATTCTCTGTTCACTTCACCAACATGCCCATTAAAGTAAACACTCTTGGCATATTGTTCCTTTAGTATCTAAACACCTGGCCTTACTTCCTTTCCATCTGGTCTCTGCACACACAAATATATCAACCTTCCTTCTCTCCATCATATCAGCTAGCTCTCTCTTATACCAGTCCACTGCCAAAACATCAAAGTTAGTAAAACCTCCAATATTAGGGTTTGAAGGGGTTATGTTCACATCTCACATGCAACATGTTTTATGTCATCACCTGGGCTGTTTGACAATTTTAAATCAAATGTGCAATTGGTAGATTATGTGTCAACTTCTTGTAAGGGATTCTACTAACAAAATGTAATGAAAGCACTGCAAATGTTGAATTATATTTTTGCATTTGATGACTGGGTGGATTTACTGGTCAAATGAACTTTTGCAGCTATGAGACAGCTCATTTGTCATGAGCACAAGTAAGTAAAATTCAAAGTAAATAAAAATTCAGATAATAGCACTATCAGTACATACTGAGCCATTACAAACATGAATAATCAAATAATGCAAGAATATAACAAACATTTTGTGAAAATAAAGATACAAGCAGAGTGGAAAATTGCAAAAATTGTGATAAGTATATACAGCATGTACAAGGATATAGCTCTGATAAAATGCAATAGTGAAGTTAAATTTCTGTAGTGTTTGAGGTAAGTGAATATGATAAAACAAGATGATTTACGGATACAATGAACTGAATTTAATTACAACAGTGAGATTTCATTCTTTGTTTGAAAGAGGAGATGAAAGAAGAGTTGCTAATCTTTGGAAGAGAGCTATTTTGTAAAGTATGGTCTAGCGTATAGAAGGCTTATACAATATTGTTTAGTGTGAATGATGGTCTCTATAAAGAAACTGCTGTTTTCAGTTACATAATTAGTATTAGTTGTTTAGGACAGAAAGGAGATGAGCCAAGAGGTGGTAAAAATTGGAGAAAAGTAGTTTGTTGGTGGCTGTGGCTAAGAGAAATGAAGGGAGGCTCTATAATTAATTGGAAGGTTATGGATGGTAAAGAGCAAGCTATAACATCAAACCATGGGTGGGACAGATTGATAAAGGATCAAAAAGTAAAACACCAAGGTACTTACATGTAGAAACTTGCTCAATGGGCTTTTGGATGGAGTGAGTAATGTTTAAAGGGGGCAGTTGCCTAATTTTTAGGGGGTCCACTTACTCTTGGATGTGAGTTTTTGTTGGGAAAACCAGTGGAAACCCTTATCTAAGTCATTCTGAATATTTTATCATTTGTGTAATAAGTGAATTAAGTTATTAGAAGGAAGCTTTCAGCTAGAGGTTTGTAAATGTCCTGAGGAACAGAATTAGCAAATAAAGAGACTAAAGCAAAGTATTAAGACTTTATGCACACAGGCTATAATATGTGTTCTAGAAGAAGGAAAAGTAGCAACTTGAAGGCTTGAGGCAAAGTTTAGTTGAGATAGGTACTGAATTAAAAGATCAGGACTAACAGAATCAAAGGTCTTTTTAGATCTACAAAGATTGCAGCAGTCAGACATCCTTTGTCATAATTAGAAAAGACAGGGTTAGTTGCAAGGACTACTGTAGAGGTGTTATAGCAGAGACAAAACTCACACTATCTGAGAGACAGAGAGCGTCTGTCTTGGTTGAGCTGCAACATTCAATTGCAGTGAATGTTTCTCAGTATTTTAGTGCTAGGGGAAAGAATTGCAGTGTGTCAAAGTTGATCAGTTGCACAGAGACTGGGGAATTAGGAAGAGGAATGGCACTGACACTTTCCATTCTGTAAGAGTAATACCTGCAAAGATAGAGAGAGGGAGAGAGAGATAGAGAGACTGAATATTAAAAACAGACATTCCAAATACAGTCAGCAGACTTTCTAAAAACATGAGGATGAAAAGCAGTGCTTGTTGAAGACGTTGTGACAAGTTTTTTTAATTAAGATTTGTAAACTGTGTTTAAAGAGATGTGGCTAAATTTAATGCAGTTCAGAGTTAGAAAGACTGTTTTCCAAAGAAAGAAGATGAGGGAAGGGGTGCGGTTATGCTGGAGGGAATCAAAGCTATGAAAATGGTTTAATAATTTAACAAACTTCTTGTAAGTTTAAGGTATGTTATCTGTATCATGAATTAAGTCACCATGGTCTCTGGTGAGTCCATTTAGTTTTTCACCTCAGACCAGTAGACTTTGGGGTTGCCAAGATGCAATGTTTGTTGATTTCTACAATACATGGATTCAGCTGCTTTTATATCGATTCTAGTTTGCCCTCTAGGACCAAGACAAAGGGAATGGTAAGCAGCATTTCTAGAGGGTTCCTCCAGTTGTCCAAGATCAACTTTAGCTCTTAACTTCCTTTTGTCTTCAGGTGTGACCCAAGAGAAGTTTGCTTCATGAACCATGCATGCTTTAAGAAAGTAGAAAGATTCCTCAATAGGAAGGTAAAGAGAGTGGAACACATCAAAAACAGATATAGGATTTGTTAGAAAATATAGTGTCTTGGTTTAAGTTTGAGAAAGCAAGTCAGAGATACTGATATTTATAAGAAAGAAACTGGTGGAACTGAGTAGTACAGGGGAAGCTGTGATTGTTAAAAGACCCTACGGAGACATAAAGTAATTAGTCAGAAAGAGAGTGTGGTAGAACTTATGTAGAGCAGTACTTATGAGAGGAGTCATGATGAAGGACCTAAAAGGATTGTTAGAATATGATGGAGTGGGGTATGTGTGTTCAAAAATTAATATTATGAGATAAAACAGGCCTGCATTTTTAAGATTAGTGTGGTGCGATCCTAACCAGTGTAGGTTAATTTCTTCCAAGAAAATAATGTCATTTTATAGGCCCATGGAGGAAAGTTTAACAGTGTGTAGTTAAGAATGGATGTGGTGAAGAGGGTGGGATATGTAGACATCACATGATGGTTAGTTGATTTAACTAAAAACAGTTTGGTTTGGTTATAACTCATTTAGCTAGTGAAGTAAGTTCTTTAATGAAACTCTTTATGCTACCACCTTGCGTAAAACCTGCACAATCACAGGTATGCATGGAGACTGGTAAAGTATTATTCTTTACTCAGGTTTCACCTAGTGAGATGATATAAGGGCAATGTTACTTGACCCATGCTTCAAAGTTATCTGTTTCATGTGTGCAATACTCCAGACACTAAATTAGCCAATAGAGATAGCTTTTTGTGACAAAAATTGGTAGAGTAAATACTAAAGAAGGTAAAGAAATGATGTGCGAACCTGATTTTAGTTCAGCATATCTCTAACTGGTAGCCGAAGAAGAGTTAGGAATAATATATGTGTGATTGTGGATATTTTTTGTACTAAACTGAAAACAAATAAAACGTCTGAATAATAATTGCTGTAGCTGGAGACTAACTTTGGTCTAAAACATTTTATAATCAGATGAGAGGTTTGAGAGAGACTTTAGAGACTATAGTAGAGATTTAGTACCAAAGTCAGTCATGCTGTTAACTGATATGCATTTGCCACCATTGTAAGGAACTGGGTGGGTAGTAACTAACAGAGTCATACAAACGTTTAGTAAAAGGATAGATGGAGAGATGACAGGTGTATGTTACTGGAGTATAGAAAGTGAGTGAGGATAGAACTGCTTCCTTCCACTGATGAGGCTTTGTTGAATCACAAATAATTGAAAATACTTTTGTTGAAAATTAATTTTGTTGAATCACCGAATGTAGATCACTGTGGAAGTTGTGTAATAGACAGTTAGAAGTATTAGACATGTATGTAGATGTGTAGCCTATTGATTGTCATGCAGGTGATTGGTCTTACCTATTGACAAACTAGTGACAGCTGATGAAGTTTCTGTTGGGCAGTTATTCAGCATGCAAGGTGTTTTCTCTCTTTTCTTCATGTGTTGACCATGCCATTAATATATTTAAGTAAGGGATACAGAAGTGGAGTTCATTAGATGGTGGGGGTGCAGAAGGTCTTTCCTCTCTGCAAAAAAATAACTTTTAAAAGGTACTTTTACTCTATATAATTTATACAAATTGCAACAAAATGGGTTGTCATTCTTTAATAGCCTGTGGTCACTACATCCACCTCTATACTGCGGGGGTTCTGCCACAAAGACCTACACCTACATGTTTACTGAGAATTTTGTCATTGTTTAATGTAAGCGTATTTAGCATGAAGAACCTTGCTGTGTATTAACTTTAATTGGTTAAATACATGCCTGCAGTGTGATTGAAGGTCTCTGTGAAATAGTCCGTGCACTCTAAGGACCTTTTACTAAGTTGGTCACTGTCCCCTTTTGCTTGACCAGTAGACTGTACTGCATGTGACAGTTATTTATTCTCAGGAAAAGACAGACAAGCAGTTTTACTTGCATCTCTTTGTTAATTAATTTGTCCTGGCTATGTACTGATTGCTGTCAGTTATAAATTTACCTGAGGGCAGATCATCTATGAGAGGACACCGTGCTTTAGAGGCAGATCAGAGTAATAAGTACTCTAAAGTCATACTAATAGCAACAGTAAAGAAAAAGTAACATTAGTAGTAGTACCGCTTGTTTAATTGGAAATACATTGGAAGAAGGTAATCTGTCATATTGAAGTGTAGTTATTCCTAAAAACAATTAATTGTTTCTGTGAAGGATAAGTAAGAACAAAAGTTAAAATGTTTCTGTTAGTAAAAGAATGCTGTACAACACTGCTCTAGACAGTATAGAACAGAGAATATTTAGTGAATCGACAAAGAATCAGCAATCTAGGCTATTTTAATTAATTAATTAACTGGTTAATTAATTAATTGCTATCTTCCCCCTGCTTTTGTATCCCAGGCAAAGGAGTCACTACCAGCTCACCATTGCTTTTCATGTTTCCTTCTTCTTGCATGTATGAAGGCGGGATTGTAGGATTCACTGATCACTGCTGTGGCAGTAGGTATTTGGTATCTTTTCACTTTTGGCTAACCAAAGTGTATTTTTACATTAAGAAGACTGGCACCACTGTTCTAGTGGCAGTAGTGAGTTAGCATGGTCTATTCAAGTTGGGAAACACACTGGGAGGTTTAAAGTATGGTTGTTTCATTAGCAAGAGGTAGGGGCTTAGTTGTTTGGTGTTAATCTGCACTTGAGAGCCACTTTTGCTATGCTTTTACATAAAGAAGTTACAGGACCATCCATCTTGTGGCAGAAGGTGTTTGCCTTGTCTCTCTGAGTTGAAAAGCACTCCAGGGAGCTCAAAGTGTAGATTTCCATTGGCCAGAGGGCGTGGGAGTTATTTTTTTTTATTTTTTTCTGGCTCCTATAAATTAGGTACAGTTGTGCAGAGCTGTTCACTGTGCAGTGGAGATTTGCAGTACCCTGCATAATAGCAAACCTATAAAGCTAGTATTTAGGACTTTGACCTGTAACACAGAAAGGCTGGAGCTAAGCTTAGGGCTGCTAGTTAGTGCATTGAACAGCATTAATGCCAGATCAATAACGCTAACAACTAGCCTTAATGTTCTACATCACTTAGGGGACTCCTGTAAAACCAAGTGCTTAACCATAATAGTCTAACTCAAATACAGGTCCTGACAACATGGGTATGCAATTTCCTAATGCCTCCATAGATAGCTTGGTAGATATGGGCTTCCTGAAACAGTATAGCAATTGTCTCATGTAGTTAAGACAACCCTTTAATCCTTAAAGAAACTAATACAATAAGTGGGAGCAGTGCATACATAACTTCCTTGGAGGCAAAAATCTCGCTTACAAACAAGGTTGTCAAGAACACACTTACTACATTCTTCATGCATACTGCTCACCACACACATAGACTTTCTTATTCTGAGGCACTTACAAAAAGCCTTCCTAAACCTCAAAGATCTTCTAAGCCATCAAAAAGCAACACCTATCCTCAGAAGTCACTAAAGCACACACTAAAAGCAACACCTAACACCACATACAAGAATACACCCAATGATTCTCCCAAGAACAAAGGCAAGCAAACATTTTACCTAGTACTCTTGTCATAGGGGATTCTATTGTACAACACATGGATGCCTCTCTTACCAGACTGGACAAGGAGAAAGTAATCTAGCTGGAGCTAAGACCTTCAATATTATGCACGCACGCACTTATGTCACTGCACCTCAGGTACCAATATGATTCTATCATAGTCCATGTGGGTTGAAATGACTTGAGACGTACCTCACTGGACTGTAAGAAAAGAGACATTATGGATCTCTATGAATATGTGTCACAGACAGGAGTGCACCTTGCACTAATCAGCATTCTACCTTTACCAAGGATTGTGCCACTGTGTGAACAGAAAAACTTGTCTTTCGGCTTTTCCCAGTTAGGGTTTGCCACAGCAGATCACCAGTTCACAGATTGATTGGCAGTGGAATTTTTACAGTGTTGAGTTGCCAGCCCAGTGCCCAACCTTCAATGAAGGCACACACACACACACACACACACACACACACACACACACCTACCTGCATGTCTTTAAAACTCACTCCACTGCAAGGAGGACATGCAGACTCCGCACAGAAGGCGCTCCAGCTGAGAATTGAACTGTATGAACAGAAAATGATTAATGTTAATAATTAGCTTAGTTCCTGGTGTCACTCCAGGGGGATCCAGTATCTGTCAGCATGGGAAGGATGTTGCTTTTCCAAGGAAGGCCTGCACTTACTCCCCCTGGGCTTTCAGATTTGGCTAAAACTTTATCCAACCCCTTAGAGCCTTTTTTAAGCAACATCAAAATGACAAAACTACCAACATAGCAAAAAAAAAATGTTTTTTTCAAAGCAATCTTAAGGTGTTACTGCTCACTGCTAGGAGCCTAAACAAGAAACTCCATACCCCACAAGCCCTCCTCTATCTAGAGAATGTAGTCATCAGTGCTGTTACCGATACAGTAAACTCTCAGCTAACCAGAACTCAAGCAGCCGGCACTTTCAAGCAATCGGCAAACAAATATTTTCATGTGTTGCACTTTCCCCCGCCGAAACATACCTTATGTTTTTAGAGTTTTAGTGTTTTAAAAAGGAAGATAGGAATAAATGTTCTCTCTCCCCAATCTGAGAACAAGTCAAACCAAACAAATAGTATAGGGTACAGTATTAGTCAGGCCTATTTTTAGTAGTAACTCTCAAGCAACCAGAAACTACAGTTATCTGGGATCAACCAATCACCATGGGTACTGGTTAACTGAGAGTTTACTGTACTTGGTTTAAAGCCACTGTGTGTACTCCAGCAGATGAAGGCTACAGTGGCTTCCACATATTTAGACCAGCAGCAGCACAGACAGGAGCTCAAGGTGGAGATGTCTCGATCAACTTTAGCAACACATACAGCTCCAGGTTGTTAAACAGGTTTATGCCTGGGAGTTCAACCATGTCCAAGTCCCCATAGACAAGGTTTCTTACCATGTTCTGGGCAGGTACAAGTCACATTCTATGACCCATGAAGCTCACAACTCTTACCTAGACCTAATAGAGGCATTCATCATCCAACCAAATACCCCATTCATTGGAGTCTTAAACTGCCCCTTTATAGACTGGAAGATGTACACTGGCTCTAACTCACAGGCACAACTTTTCCTGGACTTTATCAATACAAACACCCTGGACTAGATAGTGCACACTCTAATGAGAGGATAAAACATATTGGACCAAGTACTCACTAACATGGGAGAGCATTGTACCACCCCCCATGTCATGTCCTCATTTGTGAGGCTGGAACACAAAGTTGTCTCCCTTGAAATAAAATTCCACCTGAGAAACCCAACTAAACCTGTAACAGTTTAAGGAGCTAGTCTAAAGAAAACTACATCCTATTAAGCAACATTTTTTCAAAATTCACTGCTCCCCCAAACCCTGAGAACACAGCTCCCTCTGCAGAATTTATTCACAGAAACCCTGTACAGATGTGTAAATGGCTGCATTGAGGCTGCCGTATCTACCAAAAGTAAGCACAGCCCTGACATCAAAGACAAACCCCACTGGTGGAATCCTCACCTTAGGAAGGCATATAACAAAAGAAAAAAAAGTCATGGACAAAATCAGAAAGAGCAACTCTCAGAGACAAGAGCTGTCTGATTCAACTAAACAAGAAACTAAGAGGTCTAATAATGTCTAACAATGCTAATTAGGGGTCAAGATAGCCTCCCAGGCTAAGGACAATCACAAGGCTGCCTTTGGTTATGTCAGGAACCTTAAAGGTAGCACTCAACAATGTGCAGAGTTGGCGGTAAATAACACAACCTTCAATGATCCGAGTAACATAACCAATTTACTGATTGATGAATTTAGCTCTAAATTCACCTTCCACTTCCCCACATAACCCCTGTAAAATCTCTTATAGCATATCCCTCCAAATATGAACAGCCAGCAGTTCCTTGCAGTGCTCATTAAGGCCAAAAACATTGCTTGACTGGGCCCTGACAGCATCCCTGCTTGCCTCCTAAATAGCTCAAAACATGACCCGACAGGACTAATTGAGACACTGTTCAACTACAGCCTCAAAACAGGTTATGTGCCAGGTGAACGGAGGGCCACAACAGCCATCCCTCTTCATAAAGGTGGATCATCAGCTGACCTCAGGAACTACAGACCCATCAGTCTGACAAGTGTAATATGCAAAGCAATTGAACAAGTTATCATGGAAATGATCAGCAAGGACTTACAGACACTGAACCCATCCCAGTTTGGCTTTGTTAAGGGAAGTTCTTGCCTAATTAACATGGTAGACTTCGTCAAGAGCATCACCAACGCCATGGATAAGGGGAAGATGGTGCATACTGCCTACTTGACCTGGCCAAGCATTCAATATAATACCCACTCAGCTGTCATAGATTTCCCCCATGACACCAACATCCTAGAGGAGGATCTAACACAAAGAATTGACTGATGCCAAAGCTGTGGAGTAAAACTCTACACAAAGAAATGCACTGTAATGCCCTTTGGGAAATCATCTACCCAAGCTAATTAGTCCATCAACAAAACACCCCTAAGAGTTGACCCAGTAGTCAGGGATCTGGGAACATATGTAGACAGTAATCTGGCCTTTGACCAACATGTAGCCAAGACAGTAAGAAAATCATTCTTTGTCACACACCTTATAAGCAAGGTTATGGCATCCAGGACAAGGAAATTATAGTACCACTCTACTCAGCCCTTATCAGATCCATCATTGAGTGCAGTGCCTCTTTTGGCATGTACCTCTCCAGTCACTTACAACAGTTGGAATGCCCTCAAAAGTTTCTCACCACAAGAATACAGGTTATGAATACCCTGTCCTCCACAGATCACCTTAAGTCCCTATATCTGCATTCAGTCTCCTACAGGTTACTGAGAGGTGATCTATGTCTGGCATGTAAGGCATCCTCAGAGCCTGTTCTGATGGATCTCATGCAAATCCACAAGACAAGTAGCACCAAAATCCAAGGACCTGAACTTTGTCTGCGATATAAATTGAACATGCTGGAGAGACCAATGTGTGTCTCAAAGGATCCCCACCCTATTGCACTGGCTCCCCATCTGTTGAAGCAGATTTCATCCCTCACTGTATTCAAAGAAAACTTTGATCATTGGATGAGAAATTGCACATTCACCCCTGGTCTGGCCCCCATGTCTGTGATGGACAGAGGTCAACAATAAATAAGTTAATCCCCAACTAACTTAGACACACACACACACACACACACACACACACACACACACACACACACACACACAAAAAACCCACTTAGCTATCTCCTTACTAACATGCTGCATCATCTAGGCGTCCAAGGAAGTAGGGGACAAAACTGGGTTGGGTTGCAAGGCTAGGTTTGTAAAGACCCTGGTGGTCATTAGCATAGTACAAACCTATAAACCTATGTTGCTTGTCCACTGATCCCTTCCACCTATGGTTAGAGGATATGCTAGGATGGCCTGAGTTGGTAGGAAAAACTATTCTAGCAGATCTGTGCCTACAGTTTCATAATGCAGTGTTCAGTCCTTTCCTCCATTTCGTATCAGTATGAAGTTTTGCATCTTCTCCTATGTTTATGTGGGTTTTCTTACCCCAGGTACAGTGGTTTTCTTCAGTCTGCCCCCACAAAAAATGATGGATGACTGACTGCACTAAATAGTCCATATATACGTTGTATTGACTTTTGGCCTTGTGACTGCAGTTATGGCTGGAAAGGGTCTAAGAAGGACCATTTCACTTACAGTCAATACATTTAAAAATATTAAACTATGCAGTCCCTCATTCTACAGTAGGGTTATAGTGGGTTTAGTGAATTAACTCTTCCTTTAACCATAAGGAGGGGTGAGTAATCTGTGAGCTGCTTTTATCTGATCCCCTTCATTGTCAGACTCTTCACTGAGCCTGGGCTAATACTGTTTTGGTGCTGCGTACTATCTCCACCACTAACAACAGTAATAGCTCCATTGTCAAGCTTTGATATCTATGTCAGCACTGAGAAGAAGGCATAGCATCCTGAACTGATCGATACTGATGAATGAAATGATGGCAGAGTAGTTAAGTCCCCCTCTTCTAGGCCTGAAGAATGTTTTTGTTTCTTCTGAACCCATGCATTGTCTTTCTCTCTCTCTTTTTAAATATGAATCAGGCTGCAGTAGAGGTAACAATAGACCAGCAGAGCAGAGCTGGCAGATTTCATGCAAGTTTTTGATTCTGCACCTGATGTTCTTCTTTGGTTCCCACATTCAGAAGATGCTGATGCTTTGGAATGGACCATTTTGACTGCAAACTAAGGAAGTTCAGAAAGGCTAAGTAACAACAGAAGGTCCTGTAAGTAGCATGGCTCATCTAGAGACAGATTACATGTTCACCATAGTACCATATGACCATTAGACAATGAACAAAGCACGTTGTTTCTGAAATTAGAGGCTTGATCTTTGTTGTAAGGAACCTCCTTTCTCAAGATCAGGACAATTTGTTCAAAAGATGCAGGATAAGAAGATTTACCCAGTGCTTCCATCTTATCTGCAGAGAAGGTCCTGCAGAAGGTCTTCCCAATGCTTCATTGCCTACTTAGGTTGTTACCGTTGCAGACAAGATGGTAGCTGTTTTCTCCAGAGAGGCATGGAAGCAGCCTGATGTTATAGCACCTGCGTCTAAGAGACTGGACAGGATCCACTGGCTTTCTAAGGCATGGACTTGCTTGGCTCAGAATCCTATTGTAGAATCTGTCTTCAATGTGCTGGCCCTAAAGATGACACTTACACCCCGTATCCCAACAATCCACCTCCAAGAAAAGAACTTAAGGTGTTGGCTCGCTTTGGATAGCAAGTGTAGGTGTCCATGACTTTTTCCTTAAGCATGCCTAGCTGTATATTACAAATCTTGAAAATCCATAGGTATATTGTCAGGGAGATGTCTTAAATGCTGAAGTTTCTGACAGTGAGCTGAGAGTTAAGCCGTCCACTTAGGCAGCTACACTGTCTATGATTTCCAAACTCACCATGTTGAATAAGGGCTGCATGCATTAGAATTACTGTATGTTCTCACTCTTGGTTTTACCTCAGGAATTTTGGTTTTACCTGAGGAATTATGTGGAAAATTTTAAGGTGCTCTTCCTTAGTGCCCCCTTTAACAGCGCCTCCTTCTTTATGCCTTGGGTTAAGGATAAATTGGAGAACAGTGAGAGTTTGTTCACCTCCATCAAGGGACACTGAAGCTGCTGCTTGTGTTTTTGCTGGTGAAATGGATATTACAAGCTGGTTAAACAACTTTCAATGTGGTTTCAGAAAGTTTACCAGGCCCTCTTCAGCAAGTTGAACTTTTAAAGACCAATTGAAGCTTTTAAAAAAAATATTAAAATTTAAATCGATGCATTTTGTCAATGCTTACCTTAATGAATGTATTGGTAGAAAGCATAGAAAAGGGCTCAGGGTGTGAAAATTTCCTAATGGGTTCGAAGGGGACAGAGAAATTTACATGAGTTACTGTTTTTGATAACTACGGACTTGATATTATTAGAATTATTATCAGGTATAATGAAAAGCAAATGAATAGACTGGTAGAAGAAATTCATTCTCTGGATAGGTCTCTTAAACAGGATTTAATGTATGAGCATTTTAGTGGTGATTATCATATTGTTTTTGATAATGTTAGTTTTACCTTTTTTCTGTTAAATTACTATCAAAAATAATAAGCTCCTGAGAGATGAATTATCCTGTTCTGAGAGTAAAGCCTATCCTGTACCTTTGGTTCAAAATAAGAGGCCAACCTAATGTGAGTAGGGATCATAGCATTGATTTTCATGGAGAGACATTGCAGGTTTCACATCAGAGAGGTTATTGTATGGATGGGAATATTGGAGGTGGGCATTTCGATTTTTTAGACCCAGTGGATTTTCTACCTCTTCGGCACTCTTGAGATGATAGTCCAGAGGATGAATGGTCACACAGTGGGTCACCAGGAACAAGGTGGTCACAGCTGATTGCCAGTGAGTCATTATACCAAGAAACATCACCCCTACAGATACAGGAGATAGAGTGGCCCTGTGCTGATATATATTCTTCCAGTTTTCCAGTGTACTGGGAATATTCAGCATCTCCATGTAACAGGTGGATTCTCAATGAATACAAGGGTTTTAAGATATTTAATTATAGTCATATATCTATTGAAAGTAACCATTTTAATTTATTCATAGGTTCATAGGTAGGTACTAGGCTATTGGCCCAAGAGCCTACGTAAGCCTAGCCAACAAGGTACCATGGCTTAAGCCACCCAAGAAAGTTATTTTCCTGTGCCACTGTCGAGCAGAGACACAGAAGTGATCCCCGGGGTGTATTTCCTATTTCCCATCCACTCTTCAAGATTTTTCTTGAAGAGTGCTAATGAAGAACTTTGCTTGACATAGATGGGTAGCTTGTTCCAGAGTATTGGAAGTCTCTGGGACAGGAATCTATCCCTCCAGCATGTCCTGTTTATTGTGGTGACAAGGTTTAGGTCCCTAGAGCGTGTAGCTCAGAGGGATTGGGATTTCTTTAGGTGTAGCATGTCCAACAGCTCTGGGTTTGACATAGCTTTATATGTTAGGCAGAGATCACCACGGAGTAGGCGATATGCTATGGAGTAAAGCTGGAGTTTTTTGAGGCGGTCAGTGTAGGGCATTTATTTGAGGCTAGTAATCCTCTTTGTGAGGTACTTCTGTGGCCTTTCCAGCTGCTGCAGATGTCTTGCGAGGTACATTCCAAAAGGGGCATTGTACTCTATAATGGGTCGATTGAGTGTCGAGTAGAGGGGAACAATAACCTCTTTTTTTCCTGGCTGAGAACCCTTTTATGATGAGGTGTGCCATGTAGAAGGACTTCCTGACTACTGTGGCGATGTGACTATCAAAGGAGAGACTACTGTCCACCTGGGTCCCAAGGTCTCTTATCACGCATTCGGTGTTAAGTAGATTGCTGCCTATGTGGTAGTTCATGGGTACAGAGTTTTTACCAAAGGGGATGACACTGCACTTTCTGGCATTGAGCTTGAGGCCATGGCTCTGACACCAGGCATCTGTCTCAGTGAGGCCCTTCTGTAGGATGTCCACATCATTTGGGGACTTGACTATGGCTCCTAGTTTGCAATCATCTGTGAACTTCGTTAGCCAGAGGCCTTCTGTGTTAGCCTGTACTTCAGAGAAGTAGATACCAAACAGGAGAGGTCCCAGGACGGAACCCTGTGGTACTCCACTTGTCACTGCTTTGAGGTCAGATTTGGAGTCTGCAACTTTTACAGTGTGGGTTCTGTCAGTGAGCCAATTGGCAACCCATCTTGTGATGTAGGGATTTATACCTAGTTTAGTGAGGTTAGCTATAATTCCAGAATGGGGGATGGTGTCGAAAGCCTTGGCGAGGTCAAGATAGGCTGTGTGAACCACCTTACCCTCATTCACGGCTTTGGTGACTGCCTCAAAGAAGTCAATTAGGTTCAGGAGGCATGATCTGCCTTTCACAAACCCGAACTGGGTGGGATCCAGAGTTTGTAGAACTCCTGCTTCATGTACTGTTGTAAATGTTAATAGTAATGTATTTAGTAAAGGTTTTACATTGTGTTCCTTCTTTCCATTACGATATTGCAGATCTGCTGGTGGATTTCAAGTTGTTCTTTAGGAAATTAAATTTAAAGGTCATGTTTCATGGCTTGCTCAATGCACCCACACGTAATGATAAGTTTGTATGTGCCAATACTTGTAAACTTCCCTTGCATTCTTCTCTGCTGCCTAATGAAAAATACTGTGAAAAAGATTTGAGAAAGGTATTTCAGCAGTCGTGGTTTAAGCATGGTAGTAATTTAAAGAAAGAGGAAGCTATGCTCATGAATGAATTAATTAGCACCCGTGAGTTAAGAAAATGAAACCTGATGAAGGAGGGTAGTCACTGTGGACCAAACTGACTATTTGTCCAGAATGTATAAGCTTTTAAACAATGAATTCCAGTATAGTAGAGCTTCAAGAAACCACATTAATTGCTTACTATAAAACTTATTTGTTTTAAAGGACCTTTTTGACCAGGATGACATTGACTGTAGACTTTATAAGTTTATGAAAGTTGACCGTCCAGTGATTCTGGCAATTTTCAGCATCCCTAAGGTTCATAAGAAACTGGACGATCCTCCTTTATGTCCCATTGTTTTGGTTGCTGAATCTAAGACCCATCCTTTAGCTGTCTCTATTGATGGTATGTAAAAACAAAATTTTAAGGACTGTTTATTAATTTTGTGTGATTCATGGAAATTTTTAAGGTACATGAAGCAGGAGTTCTACAATGATGAGTGGTTATTGGTCACTGTTGATGTTGTCATAAGATCAAAGGAGGTTACTGGGCTATTGGCCCTGAGGCCCCTATAAGTCTAGCCAAGAGTTTAGCCCATGTTTAGACACATTAGCACCCAAAGCACCTATCTAGCAGGGACACAGGTGGAATCCCAGGGGTGTATTTTCTGTTTCCCATCCAGTTATCTAGGTTGTGCTTAAAAAGGGATAATGAAATACTCTGCTTGATGTGGGGAAGGAGTCTCTTCCACAGATGGGGGAGTCTCTGGGACACAAATCTGTCCTATTAATATCACAGACCAGGTTGAGGTCGCGTGTACAGTTGCTCGAGTGGAGCTTGACTTGCAGATATGCAGCAGTCCCATCAAGGCAGGGTCTGAGATTGCTTTGTATGCCAGAGAGAGGTCGCCTCTGAGGAGTCTGTAGGAAACTGAGTAGAGGGACAGGACATTTAGCCTATCTGTGTAGGGTAGACGTTTGAGGCCATGGATTCTCCGGTGAAGAACCTCTGTGGTCTTTCCAGCTGCTGCATGTTCTTTGCGAGGTACATGCTGAAGGGGGCATTGTACTCAATAACTGGCCTTATAAGGGAAGAATACAGGGATGATATGACCTCTTTGTCCCTGGATGAGATACCCTTACTTATGAGGTGGGCCATGTAGAAAGCTTTCCTTACAACAGAAGCAACATGGTGGTTAAAAGTCAGGTTTCTATCAACCTGGGTGCCCAAATCCCTCACTACTGATTGCGTACTTAGAACATTGTTATTAATGTGATAATATGTGGGGCGTCATTCTCTCCAAAGAGGATGATAATGCATTTTTTCACATTCAGCTTGAGGCTATGTTTCTGGCACAAGTCATTTGTTTGGGTAAGACTCTCTTGGAGGATGCCCACATCACTTGGGGAATTGATGACTGCGCCCAGCTTGCAGTCGTCTGCAAACGTGGTCAACCATAGCCCACTGGTTTTGGCCTTCACCTCAGAGAACTATATCCCGAATAACTGAGGCCCCAACACTGATCCCTGGGGTATGTCACTCATTACGGGTCTACTGCTTGAGGTGGCTTCCCCTATTTTGATTAGGTGGGTTCTATCAGTGAGCCAGTTTGCTACCCATCTGGTAACATATGGATTGATGCCTAGTTGAGAGAGTTTATCTACCATGCCCGAGTGGGGAAGAGTGTCAAAGGCTTTGGCCAGGTCAAGGTAGGTGGTGTGCACAGTCTTCCCCTCGTCCATGGCTTTGGTGACTGTCTCAAAGTAGTCGACCAGATTTAACAGACATGACCTCCCCTTGACAAAGCCAAACTGTATGGGGACGAGTGTTTGGAGGTTGCCAATCTCCTTGTTTATGAGGTCCGTGATAATCCATTCCATGGCCTTGCAGATCAGGCTAGTTAGGCTGATGGGTCTATAATTTCCTGGCTCAGTGGGCATTCCACCTTTGTGTAAAGGGATGACAGTTGCTGTCCTCCACTCAGCTGGGACAAAGCCGGTACTCAGGTTTTGGTTGATTAGCGTGCCTAATGGTTCTGCAAGTTCATGCCTGAGTTCATGTAGGATGCAGCCTGGGATGTTATTGGCTCCCATGGAGGCTGTATTGTTTGCCTTTGAGAGGGCAGTGATGACCTGTTCCCTAGAGATAAGGGGTGGAGGGCAGGTACTGGGGATGTCCTGATTTACTGAAGGGGGGGGGGGCAGAGGGGAGAAGTTTTCGCTGCATCTTTCAGCCAGTAGGTTAGATGTTCTTCGTCTTCCCTTGCTGCAGTCCTGACAATTGGGTATAGTCCGCGTCCCAGTCGGCCCGAATACCAGAGTATAAGGCTGACGTCGGTCGTGCTTCTTAGACCTGGCGCCGGTACTAAATAATATATGACTCGCGCCGGCGTCATTTTTGTCACATGGTCCCGCTTTTGTCCGATGCAGAAGCAATTTTTTGGTTTTTCTGTGACGTTTGAGATTTTCGAGCGGATTTTCGAACCGACCGTGTACAGAGTTGGGAAACATTTGGTTGGTTGGTTTTTTCTTGCCTTTGTATTTAACAGTGCTTTGAAAAGATGTCAGAATTTGGAAGCAGATGTATCATAAGAATATCATACATTGGTATATCTTGTTGTGGGCCTTTTGGTTTAGGGTTGACATTGCCGTCTTTGAGTTGCGCTAAGTTAATTGTTACGCAGTAAGTTGAGTGCTGGGTTAGGTTTAATAAGGTGAGGCTGCTGTGTGGGCGGCTTTTGCCGCCGGATGGGTTAGTGTTTGGGAAGCGCTAGCTAGGGTGACTAACAGGCCTGAGGGATGGGACAGGCGCCATCTGCAGGCAGGTCTTTAGAAGGCTCAGGGAGGGAGCGTGGATTGTTTGGAACCGGCAGTCTGTTCTCAGTGGTTTAGATAGAGTCTCAGGCCTCTGCAGGCAGAGGGTAGGCTGCTGTGCAGGGAGAGTGAGGCACTCTACTTCTTCCCTCAGGTAGTTAGGCTTCCTCAGTTGCCAAAGCTTCTGCTTCTGTGTAGCTTCAGCTGGCTCTTGGGTCTTAGGGCCCTCTGTTCGGGCTCTGCCAAAGCTTTTAAAATGAAAAAAGATGTCAGCTTTTGTAGGATTGGTATGCTTAAAATGGCCCCCAGATTAGAGGGGTAACAGATTAAAAACAACAGCCCTTTGATTTTGAAGCCTAGGAGGGAATTCTTTTGAACCTTTTTGAACAGTGTTCAGGGGCTTCTGTGGTTTTGTGGATTCTGATCCTCTGTTCCTCCACTTTTTCTGATTCTGATGTGGATGATTCCACTCCTTCAGCTTCTCCTTGAGGGAGCTGATTTATTTAGGAAGGGAACTCACTCTCTGACTCCACTGGAAGGTTTAAGGCCAATCTGACTCCAGAAAAAGGCTAGGGAATTTAAATTTTTTGGCCAAGATTTCTTGACCCAGAAAAAGGCTCCGGGAATTGAATTGTTGGGGAGGCCTGTTTAGGTGCCCTAGTCTGAATTCTGGTAGGCCTAATGTGGCTGATGGGTAAGCAAGTAGGGGGCTAAGAGGTGGAGGGCTGACATCCTTAGCTCTGGGTTCCTGCCAAGCCTGAAGACTCTTTGTGGGGGAAAAAAGCTCATAAGCTTTTGTGGTGAGGCTAGGGCAAGGGGGTAAGAAAGTATATAAGGATATAAGGTAATTGGATAGTTGTGGTATATAATTCTCTAATTGCTTATTTCATATGAAGAATTGGATATGTGGGTTGCTTTCAGTGAAGGTTATTGGAGTGAAAATTTGTTGATGAGTTGGTCAATTTGGAGGATTTGGGTTCATGTGTCTTGCTGGTTGGCTTTCTTGTCTTTCTTGCCCATGCATGGTTGAAGGTAGCTAGTTCTGTTTCTTTCGAGGTTCAGGATTTTGAGTGTCTGCTTTAACTGGTGAGCATATTTTTGTTTTTTTAGACATCCAGGATTAAGGAAAGTGGGGTGGCTGCTACAAAGTAAAGACTTCGCAGACATGAGGAGTTGAAGGATCAGAAAGACTGTGAGCCATGGCTAAGCAGAGCAGTTTGAAATGGACAGAGGCAGCAGATGCTTTGTTTGGACAGGCCTGCAGGGGCAGTCCTCCTCCTGGGTTAGATTATCCGCTGGCAGTAGGGGCAGACAAGGGTGGATGCTTACTGGGTTTTCAGTCTGATCAGACAGTCAGACTTCTGCTAAGGGGTGGGATTCTAGGCTGCTTCAGGTCAGAAGTTTACGGGATCACTCCTTGCTGGCAGGGGCAGGGTGTCAGTCCTTCTTTAAGGCCAAAGGAGTCTCGATCACCTGCTCAGAAGAATGTGGATTTTAATCACCAAGACTTATTTAAGCTGGATCACACCTGTTCTCATTCAAAGAAAATATTCCCCATCAAAGCCCAAGACAAAGCAAGAAGAGATGATCTTCATCCAAAAATTTGGGATTTAATCTCCAGTTTCTTCTGGGGCTCAGATAGTTGCCCACGTCCCTAGTGTCAGAACTCCACCTCATGCCAGTCCCCAAAGCAGCAAGCCAAGATAGGGATGGCAAAGAAAAATTTCTCTATAGCAAGTTTCAACTGGCTCCAGATAGGGGCTTATTGTGCCAGGACACCTCAACGTTTAAGGGGCTGGAATTCTATTCTTCCTGGTTGCTGCTGGGCAAGGATACCACGACTGGACCATCTTAGATTTTCAGTATCTGCACACTTGGCTGACATTCCCTGGATCAAGTGATTAGTTTAAGTCTTTGGCTAAGATTTTTGCTATCAAGGACTCTGTGATTTCAGCACTTCTGACATTCTCACTTTAGTATCTGAATTGCATCAGGCTTATCCATACCTTTGGCTTGTTCTGGAATCCGAGAGTTCTAGGAAGGTTCTCGCTCAGCACCTTTGGCTTCAATAGCGATAATTTGCTCACTACAAAAGGACAAAAGCATAGCACATAGCTTATGTGTGAGACAAGTTACTAAACTTATCCCTGAAATTAGAACCCTGCCTGACATTGGCTTTCGACAAAGGACTGACACTCTACAGCACACTCCTATGTCATGGCTCCCGGAGTCCGCCAACCATGCAAGTGACATCAAAACAGTCATGTTTAGGCAGTTCCTATGGACTGCAAAGATGTCTGCAGACATCATAGTGCAGAGGATCTTGGATGGCGGTGCCCGAGCAACACAAAATGGCTATGAGAAAACTGCCATGTACTATCTTGCATCCCTTGGAATTCTGCATAATTCTTCTGCAATGCCACCTCAAACAACACTGACAAGGGATGGAAAGGAAGGCGCTGTCAGAACTGTATATGAGGACCTCGGACAGGGTACTTCAGATACCGCTGGACAGATCATCCAAACAGAACGTGGGAACAAGCAACATGATATGGGATTGCATCATCTGAAATTAAACATGGCCAAGATATGTACTCTAAATCAAATGATCCTCTAGATACAAGACCAGATGCATGTCAGATTTTACACACAGAACACTCAGGTATGCAGGTATGCTCTCCTTCATTGAAGGCAGGTTGGCAGGCAAGGTTTCTGAGACAGGAGGATGGTACATCAATGAACAAGACAAAATGCATGTTTATCACCTTGCACAGAAGGTAGAACTAAGGAGTTCCTGCTAAGATGCACTGCACAGATTTAGGTGGAGACTGCGTAAGCTCACAACTCAGCCAGCACAAGTGCGAGGGGGAACTCCTTGTATTATCCATCTAGCAGATGTATTACCAAGACAAATCATGGATGCTAGTCACAGCCACTGGATTGCAGGGTAAGTGCTCTTGCCACAGGCTCTGGGAACTCTGATGTAGCAAGCAGACCTCTTCTTCTTCAAACAACCACAAGGCACTATTTCTTCAAAGGGTTTCATCACACAGCTTGGAAAGTGGAACTCTGTCTTTCACTTGGAACTCTTCCACTAAACTACCTTCTCTTCCCTCCTTGCCTTCTCAAAAGTCTTACACAGTGGCCCAGAAGAAGACAGGCCAAGGATGTTTTGAAACACTGGTACCCATCCTTTCCACTGGCATCTTCCAAAGGCAAAGTCTTTGTGAAGACCTCCCAGGCCATCTTTGATTTTTGATCATCTGTCATCTGCCAAGCTCAACTCATGTCCCCACTTCTATGGAAGTTGTTCAGAAAGCAAGAATGCCAGCTTTTCTGATTCCCTCAGAGAGCGGTTTGTCTCAGATTTCTCAAGCAAGTTTTAAATCAATCTTATCGAATGTGAGCTTGGCATATTACTATGAATTGCACAAAGAAAAGAATTTTTTTTTTTCAGCGCAAAAATGTGATGCAAGCTAGAAGGCCTTTTTTTTTGGAGTGCACTTTGTCATGTAAGATCCATTTTCACTGGCTTCTTCTCTTCCAAGAAGGGATTCTGAGAGCCATCTTTGAGTGTGGCCCTTTGTGTCTTCTCACTTTTCAAGGGACAAAGAATATAAGACTCCTTTGGAGGCTTTTCAAGCCTGCTGTTGGGATCTCCTTTTTCACTGCAAAAGATTGTTTGCCTGTTGGCTTTTGAGCTGTTTCTTAGAGGGGTTGAATTTGTTATGACCCCTTTGAGAGCTAACAATTCCTTTTTTCTTAAGGCCAGGGTGGTTGCAATTATTCAAACAGACCTTTTACTAGCAAGGCAGGTTTGCTCAGGCAATTGGAAATATTTTTCATTTAGACTGCTTTCTTGTGGCTACGTTTACTTTAAGAAGGCGTGTCTGCCTTGCTTTTCCAGTCTTGGCAGAGCCCTTTTGATTGAATTCTATGACAGGGTATTTTTGCAGATCAATAGAATAAAAGGGATATAGGTTTGCATTTCTATTGTGGTCATAGCACAATTTCTTCATGGCAGCTTACCTTCAGCAGATCCTGAAGTGATTCTACTAGTGGCTTTCAGGTTCTCAGCTGGGCATTGCAATTTCACTCCAATTTAGGCAGGACTAGGTTCCAGCTTTTTAGGCTGGATTGTTCTGTTTCTATGAAGCCTCTGGTTGGGAAGCAACCTGTACTTCAACAGCATATCACAGCTCTTATTACCTTTGCATTTCTTTTTGTCTACATGCATTAAACCCTACCTAGGCAGCTGGGATGCCAGCAGCTTTCACTAGGGCGCAGCATTAGTTCTCAAGGCATTTTCTAAGGGGTAGATACCAAGGCATGCTACTGTGCAGCTACTTTGGGATTTTACCTTTTTTCTAGGCATTAATGTAGGCCTATATACTTGAAGCCACAGTTTGGTTTTGCGTAGTAAAGTTTTTTACAAGGCATTTGTATTTATTGAAGTTTTTATAATACATGCTTTTCCCTTGGTGTTTGTTTGGGGTTGTTGTATTGTCAGTTCCATTCTTAGGGATGATTTGATTAAAGTTGTACTCATTTTATAATGTGTAAGAATTGAGGATTCCCTTGACTTGTCTTTTTTGGACCTGGACTGTCTGTGGCCAGAGGACTTTGTGTAGTGGAGTTTACGGGCATACATTTTTGTGCCGAAGGCGTGCTGATATCGTGTACATGTTTTGTGCAGGGGTAAGCGTCCTTTTTTTGTATCTACAGTATTTGTGTATGTGGTGTCCTTGACAACCAGTTCTGAACAGATCTGGGTGCTTCCTTTAAGACTGCGGACATATGTGAAGAAGGCCTTATGATTGTCTCTACAAGATGTGGCCAATTTGGACTTGAAGTTGGCTTTAGAGGATTTCACTAGTGCTCTTATTTGCTTGTTCAGGATAAGGAGAGATTGCTTCCAATTGTGCACCTGCTCCTTCTTGATCCTGGACAGCAATTTTTTCCTTTTGTTATATAGTTTATTTATTGCAGATGTCCACCAGATAAGTTTACTCTTCCTTGCGGAGGATGATTTTGTCCCGTCAGGTATTCCTGATTCCATGCATCCATGTAAGTGCTCGTATAGTACTTTGGTGTAGATTTGGATATTGGTGCCAGTTCCAACAGAGTGGGGGGGGCTGTAAAGCTGTTTATACCATCCCTCAGGAGGTTGTAATCAGCTTTGGAGAATTTTTTTTGTTTGACCCTAGCTGGGGGGTGGGGGTGGGGGGGTCAGGGAAGCTGGTGACTTCGAAAGTGACCGCTTTATGGTCGGATCTTACCAGGGAGGATGATACTGTAGGGATGCTGCAGTGGTTACTCATGTTGGTTAATACCAAGTCCAAAATATTATCTCCTCTTGTAGGGGTATCGACTAGCTGTTCCAAGGCATTTGCATTGATAAAATCGAGGACTCTCTGGGCATTTGTGTTCTGGCATGAATAGTTTTTCCCGTCTGTGGTTGGGTAATTAAAGTCACCCAGGATCAGGGTAAAGGGTTGAATCTTGATAGATTTGAAGAGGTCCAGATAGGTGGAGTGGGCATCTTGAGTCAAATTTGGGGGCCTGTAGCTAGCTATAATTTGAATAGGGGTCTTGTCAATGGTTAACTGCGCATGGAGTGTCTCCTGTGCGTCATACTGTTTGACCAGCCTGGAGGTGTGTGTGTCTTTAATATATATTGAAACTCCACCTCCTTTGGCTTTGCTGCCCACATTTTGGGGTAGGAATGTATGATAGGATGAGTATCCAGGTAATGCTGGGGTGCTCTCCGCAGCTTTGAACCATGTTAGTGCCCTGTTAGTGGAGCCCTAGCAGTGTTTTGTACTACTTGTTTTTTACACTGTTAGTGGAGCTCTGGCTATGGGTTTCAGTGTGTGTTTTGTGTCGTGTTAGAGTAGCTCTGTCATGTTACCATTCTTGTCCTATACCCTTTTATTTGAGTAACAGATAAACCACCGGGATCCCAAGTTCTCCACAGCCAACTACTTTATTGTTTGTTAAGTGCATTCATCCTTACCGGACTTCATTAGAACAAATATACAAAAAAGAGAATGGGTTTATAAAACCAAATTTAAATCTGTTGCAGCCAATACAATTACTCTACTAATTGAAATCTTCCAATATTAAATACCTTACTTAAACCCCACCCCTTAAAGTCTATCATGCAGTCTTTGTAAAATAATATCAATATATGTCATTCAAAACAAGGGAAATCATAGAATTTAATGTTAGTTGCCAACATAGATTTTTTTCCTCAAGTAGATTTTTCCAGTTGCATCCCGTAGGGTCTCATTTAATTTGTTCCACCAGTAAAAATTTAAAACCATTGAAATTTTGACAGCTATACGAGTGTTTTGCCAATGCATTTCTCATCTCCTTTTTGTTTATATCATGTATATGTTCATATATTTTCTTACGTAAGGCTCTGTTGGTTTTACGCACATATTTTGGCATACTGCTGTATACACTACTCCTGTAGAATTACAGTTAAAATACTCTAAACTCTGGACCTTAAACTTAATATTTTATATATAAATTGATTCAGCATTCATGACACAGGGATATTGTAAACACCAACCACACTTGAAAGTACCGTGTTTTTTCGCAATGCCCCCCCATTTTCTGTAACTTAATTTCCCTTTTCAAATAAACCTTTTAAATTATTATTTCTTTTAAAATAAATGTTGGGGCCATTCCTATGTAATCCTTAAAGTCATAGTCACTTGCTAAAAGTATCCAATTGTCACGTATAATTTTTGTCAACTCCATTATATTGTCAGTTTATGTAATGACCATGGCATTTTTAAAAACATCATGATTAGCCCTTTTATTCCCAGTTATTGCTGTTTCATGCTCCCCCAACAGTGGGACATATACACCACTATATCTATTTAATACCACTTCATGTAGTAGTGGTAGAATGAATTCTTCTGGACACCCTTTCTTGAAGAAGAGCTGTACTAGATGGTTCATTTCTTGCAAGACTAAACATTCTGTTGAAGCCATCCTATCTATCCGAACCATATGGCCTTTCACCAACCTCTCTTCTAATGTAGGGGGTGTTGACTATCAAAATGTAATAGGAACTTGAGCATGTTTCCTTTCTATAAATGTTGGTTTTCCTTGTCTTTTATAGGTAAGATATCTAAACAGTTAACTTTCTTAAGGGAATATTGAAAGTAAAATTTAAAAAAGGTGTAGTCTCATTTACATATGTAACAAATTGGTGTAATGTTTCTATAGTATCTGTCCATAGTAAACATATGTCATCCAGGAATCTAAAATAGTTCAATATAGAGGACATAAACTCTGATTCAAAAATAAATTCTTTCTCCCAATGGCACATTACAGCATTAGCAAATACCGGTGCACACCCAGCACCCATTGCTACACCAGACTTGTGGATGTAATATATGCCCTCATAATAGATGTAATTACATGATAGGACTATCCCCATCATTTCAACAAAAATGTCAATCATCCTATTACTCAGAAATTCACAATCAATACAACTCTAAACCATACTGGCCCTACTGTATGTGGGATCACAGAGAATAAGTCCACAGCATCCATTGTAACTAAAACCAACTTGTCCAAAAAAATAAATTCTGCGTTAAAGTTTCCAAAAATTGCTAGGAATCTTTCACTAAGTGCCTGTGCATTGGTCCAAACTTTTTTTAACTTAAAATTAATAAACTTTGTTAGGGGTTCAGCTTTGTAACCCCTAGAATAAACTATAGGTCATAATGGGGGATTAAAGACATTCTTGTGTATTTTCGGCATACCAAAAATTGTTGGTACCGGTGGGGGGGGGGGTCAAATTTTAAATACTCGTACTCCATTCTGGAAATTTCATTTTCTAATAAAAGTCCATTAAGGTACAGATCAGTATTCCTATAAGCAATGTTCAATTCATTAATCGAAGAAACACCATAACAAGTGTCATTCCTTAATAAGTTGTACATTCTGTTTTAGTATTCAAAACTGTCCATAAGAACAATCCCCCCACATTTGTCCAGTTTCATAACTCTCACATTTGTTTCCCTAAGAAGATTTAAAAGCTGTATTTCCTCAAATGTAAAATTACTATTCAAACTAGAGTTTTTATTATTTAAAACTTTTCTGAATTTAGATTCACAAATGCACTAAAAACAGACAATATCTTGTGCAGCTAGGGGGGGGGGGTTGAACAAACTTTTTCTGCACAATCCTCAATCTTCGCAAAGAGAAATTACATTTTCATTAAAAATAGGAATAAAATTGATTTTTCTAATGAATAGTTTAAGTTCAATAATCGATTCTACAACATCACTTCCAGATGAGGGCACAAAATTCAGTCCTCTTTTGAATAAAGTGTGTATCACCAATTTTTAACTTGGAATATACTATGCTCTGATGTCTAGGTTATAACCTTAGTAGGGGCAACCCCCAATTATGCCTAAAAAAATAAGAAATCCCTCAAAAGACGCTTATGTGGTCCTAGGTATGAGCAAGAAATGAGTATTCAGTCTACAATACTTGCCCATGGAACCAAACCATGTGATTCCTGTAATTATTGCTCATATATTGATAGGAAAGGGTACTTCAAACATCCTGATACCGGAAGAACAATTCATTTTAGGCTTTCAGCTGACTGTAACAGCACTAATATTGTATACCTAGCCTATTGCACAACATGTTGTTCATTTTATGTAGGCATGGTTACACGGAGATTCCGTGATAGAATTAGGGAGCACATCTATGATATAAATAGAGGGGCAGAGACTAATGTCCGAGCAAGACATGTTGTGGTATCAGGTGTGTCACATAATTTTAAATTTATGGTAATAGAAAAAGTCCAAGTAGGATGTAGAGGTGGTGCAATTAGGAATTTGGTAGAGACCAAAGAGCTTGAGTGGATTATTAGGATGCGTGCCCATATAGGTAAGGGTTTAAATGACAATGTTTGTATTAAACCCATACTAATTGATAAGCCACTACGCAGATAGTATGTTTTTTGATAACATTTTTATATATCTCTGGTATATTTTACTTCATTTTAATGATATATTGTAATTAATAGATGCTACCTTGATGTTAGTCTATTTACTTTTATCTAGTACTATTACTTTAAGTTAATAATACTTAGGCTAATTGTTTTTATTGGAAACTGACTTTGATTGGCTGATGTTATTTTAAAAACCAGTGAGTAATGTATTGAGTTGTCTGAAGAAGTAGCTTTGGCTACGAAAGTGCTCACCATTGTTTGTACTAATTTGTGGATTAAATTTTGAGTTTTACTAACTTTCATCTGCCATGGTCTGGTGCCTCCTATTTCTTTTTGCTGCATTGACTATAATTATATATTTTAAATCTCTCTTGATTCACAACAGTACCTTGCTCATGGCCATCTATCTTCAAATTCATGTCAGTCACCAGAGAAGTGGCTTGAAGTTCTTCATCGTCATTTGGCATTTCTGCTTCACCAACCGGCACTTCCACTACTTCCAGCTCTTTCCTTCAGTTTCCCCTTCTGCCACTGGTTCCTTTTGACATATTCTGGTGTGTAAAACCAAAAAGGTGGCAAATGGTGCTAAAACCAAAATTTAAACCAAAAAGAGCACTACTAGGACAAATGGAAACCACAATAATTTATTGAGAAGTTAAGCACTTTCTTCAAGTAAAAATTGTCTTCATCAGTTTGAATGATTTTATATCTATTGCACCAGCGTTAAAAGAAAAAGCTGAGAAAATATAATCCAATTTTGATACTTATATATATTCATAATGTATCTTTTAACTTTTAACATATTTATAAATATGTTTAAAATATATGCCTTTAATTTTTGAGTTGAATTGATATTTACATAATTAATTTATTCAAGACGATGGATGGTGATTGGTGTGTTTTTAACCAATTGGTATCGTTTTTAGTGTATTTAAAAGTTTGGCTCTATGTACTCCATATTCTGGTCTGTCCCATGAGTTCTTCCCATGCCATTTGGTTGTTGCTCATAATCCTGTTATGTATTCTCTCAGATCTGTGCAGACCATTCTCCAAAGTGGAATCCTCATTTGTTAGACTAGCTAGTTGATTTAATGAATCATCTTTCCCTGCTGGCCGACCAAATCCGCTTTACGCCTGGTCTTGGATATGCCTCCACTTTCTGATACTCCAGCAAATCACTTTGTAACTGCCTGTGTTTATGTTCCACATTTTCCACAACTTTTTGATCAACACTTTTAAAAACAGCTACATATAAATTCCCCATTGAATAACAAATCCTCATGAATTGAGGATATGAGTTTTTTAATGTCATCTGTAAGGCTTTGCATTTCCATTTCATTGTATTTAATAAGTACTGCTGACAATTGCATTCTGTGCTGGTCAAATAATTTAATTAAATCCTTATGTAAGCCCGAATCCTCTTCCATACCAGTGGGGAACTTGAAACATTGTAAACCTTTTGGTACAATCCCATATTTTATTCATTTCCTAAAATATGAGGTTTCGACTTGCTCATTACGAAACCTGGTAAGTCTGTGCTCAAACTCATTTAACTGGTCTTTTAATGTACAAAAAGACTGAGCCCAGCCGATATTCTGTCTTAGCCAGGCATCCAAGTCCACTCCTTTACTTGGTTTATAAGCCCCTTCTGGGGCATTCACTCCAAAACCATTGGAGCCGTTAACATCATGTATATCCACCACATCTACTGTCTGTTTTCCCTCTGTTGCGAACTCCTTTGCATTGGAATCGAGGTAGATGTAAGGGGTGCTCCTTGAGTTAGCTGCTAAATTATTAATGTCAAATCCCCAGTGTTTGAGTTTAAAATGTCCATTGTTTGGGAGAATTCCCATAGTTCCAACTGCGAATCACTCACCATCTTGCAGTTCGAATCCAGCCAACAACCAGTAGATAAAACCAAGAAGTAACAGATAAACCACCAGGATTGCAAGTTCTCCATAGCTGACCACTTTATTGTTTGTTAAGGGCTTTTGTCCATACCAGACTTCATCGAAGTAAACATACAAAAGATAACAGGTTTATAAAGCCAAGTTTAAATCTATGCAACCAATAAAATTACTTTACTAATGAACATCTTCCAATATTAACTACCTTACTTAAACCCCACCCCTTAAAATCTATCATATATCAGTGTATGTCACTGTGTTTCAGTGCTTGTTCTGTGCCCTGTTAGTGAAGCCCTGTCATTGTGTTTCAGTGCTGTTCTGTGCATTTTTATTGAAACTCTGTCATTGTGTTTCAGTGCTGTTCTGTGCCCTGTCCCTATGTCTCAGTGCCTGCTGTATGCCCTGTTAGTGAAGCCCTGTCATTATGTTTCACTGCTATGTGCCATATTATTGCAGCCCTGTCACTGTGTTGCAATGTGTCTTCTGCATTCCTTTTATGGAGACCTGCCACTGAGTTTCATTGCCTGTTCTGTATCCTGTTAGCAGAGTCCTGTAAATTATGTTTCAATGCCTCACAACTTTAAAGGCGGATTTAATAAACATGCCCATAAGTATTGGTCCAGTACTGCTGTATGTTGCCATTATGTACCCATGGTCAGAGTTTTAGTGCTGAATATGGAGTAATATAACATGACCTATTCTATAGACAGCATTGTCTTTTGTTTCTGTATTATGTCAGGACTTTTTCGGGGTCTTTCTGTGTGCACCAACCTTATTCTTAAGAGTAACACTTCTGCGAATCATGGCCCGAGAAAACAAACATAAACTGCTTATTCTTGTTTGCAGAACTAAACTTTTTAATCATTTCAGCTTTCCCAGTTTGAATACAAGTATTGTAGAATGCTCTGGCTAATATAACACAGGAGAAATTGTGCACTCTTCAATGACATTTGAAAGTTCTTCATGTTAAGAATGAATGAAATTAAAACTTGACAGCAGGATATATCAGGCTTGCTTTTGATTTGTACTACTGTCTGAAATGTTGGGACATAAGGTTACTGGATATAGGTAATGCAGTCAGCACCGTAAGAGTAGTATTTAAGTAAAGTTGTTTAGCAGGATATTCATACTTTGTACACTGTTGCTCCGCAGTGAACAAGCTGTAAAGTAATCATGCTAACAGGAGCATAGCATGCTATCACTGGAGTACAATAAATCTGTTGTCATTGCCCATGTGCTGCAGTCGACATGTCAGTTGTAAAGCAAGCGATATCTGGCACTGCCACATGTATGTCAGTAACCGTGCATGTTGGTGACATCTGGCAGGGATATGGCAAGCATTGACACATGTAAAAACATTGCAAATCTCATTTGCAGTAGATGTAGTGCCCATGCTGTATGAAAATTATACAGGAACATATGTACTGTACAAAAACTAGAACACCTGTCTTACTTTTGTTAGTGAGTCATACTGAGGTACACTCTTACCACATTTCATTATGATAGAAACCATAACGTTATTTAAAAAACGTAAGTGTGTGCCATTGCATGTAAACAGTGAAGTGATATCAGTAAATTAGGAATCCCAAATTGTAGGTTTGTACTTTAATTAGTAGCCATATATTGAAGTGTTTGGCAGTGCTCCATTGGTAGTATCGCAGATGGTGTTAAACATTTTTAGAGAATTAATATGCCACAGCTTTAGTCTGCCTTTCCACATCAGTTTGTCAGGGGAATAATAGTCTTTCTGCATATGTGTGTTCACATGTTTGTATATGTGAACACAAAGACAGGTATGCACTAGGTATCAGGGACAGGAACTGGCTGAATTTTTGAAACAGTAGAGCAAGTGGCATGTCTTTCTTATGTCTTTTGAAATACTGCAGGCTTTATAGAACAAACAGTAACAGTATTCATAACAGGACAGCCAAGTTAGCTCCACAGTACCAAAATACAACTCAGGTCACGATGACCCTCTGATCTTCAATATTCAGATGGGTATTTGGACACTCTAAATTGTCCGTCAGTGAGATTGTGAGTGTGTGAGTGGTACGAATGAACTACTGCAGCAGGGCTAGCCATTTGGCGGTACAAGTAAACCTTGACTCAAAATGATTCTCAGTGCAGAAGTGACACCCTGACCTCATGTGCAAAATGGGAAAAGGGGTTGAGGACGGATGGATTCAGATAAATAGTCATTAGGGGGTAAGTTCTGCTTATAGGAAACTGTACTTCATTTAAAAGAGGATGTTCAGAGTGTAATACCCGTATGTATGAAAGCAGCTACAAAGTAGATTGCCAAGATTTTGCTACAGGACGTCATCATGGAAGGCAAGAAATTATTGCTTAGTGTTTTTAACTTCACTGGTGTTCTGTGTTGTTTTGACTGACTGACCAGATGTCTGTCACATACTAAGTGTTTGATGTACTGCATCTTTAAAAATACAAGTAGTTTTGAGGGGGTGCCTGCTGAACATTTGAGGCTATTGACTGCAGTCCTTGGAAATGTAAGAAAAATAAGTAAGACTATGGGAACATCTACTGACTCTGAGAAAGAGATATCTTGCAGTATTTATCATACCCCAAGGTACACTGAACATTTGTGTGTGTGTAGATTTATATATATATATATATATATATATATATATATATATATATATATATATATATATATATATATATATGTAAAAGAAGAAAAAGGGCCAGACATGGATAAAATGGAGTGCTAAGCCAAGGATTTATTGGCACTGCCCTGTGGTGCACCACCCATTTTCCTGAAGCTTCTGTTCCTCCAGAATGTGGCTGGAAGTTAACTTGCAGTTATTAATGAACTTTCCTGTTGCCTGAGACTGAGAAAATACAAGGCTGCATGAGAAAACACAAGGCTGCACATTGACCCTGCAGTTTTATTTTATGATTAGATTACCACTCTGGTAAAGTTTCCATCCAGTCCCACAGCAGGCAGTATAAAGTTACAGTTCTAGAAGCATTGCTCGAGTCTGAGAGAACCCCAGGCTCTAGAGTGACCTTGCTGTCATATTTTATGACTGGATTATCAGTCACCTACTTAGTAACAGTTTGCAGACAGCATGAGCGCAGGCAATATAATATTGCAGTTCCAAAGGCCCTGGCAGGCAGAAGCATAGGTCAGAGGTCAGACAGACAAGCTACTTACAACTCAGTGAATCTAAGTTATTTTCATTTTCCTTGAACTACCAACTCTATATTTTCCTCTGACTGAAAACTGCTGTAAACCTGAACATGCCTATTCCAGAAGTGGCTATTTTTATAGCCTCCCACATCAGTAGTGCGAAAGGAAGAGAAACTGGCATTGCTCTGATTGAAATATTCTCTAACATTAAATTGTCTGTACTAGTCATCCAAAGCAGGGGCACTTCTAGGGCAGAATCAACTAGTCAAATCTTAGTACTAGCGAGAAGACCATTTCAAATGTGACCAAGTTCATGAAGGAAAAACATTTTTTGCACAGACTGAAAAACAACTAGTGCTGTTTGTCTCCAGCCATTTATTTTCATTTGTTGATGGGGAAAGTAAAAAAAAATAAATAAATAACTTTTCAGCCGAGGCCCAAGGAGAAAACGTCCACTCAAAAGTTATACAGTGTCATACATACTATGCAGCTGATTGTGTACAAATTATAGATAAGGAACAGACTTTTATTACTGGTAACTCCTTCCTTTATTCATGCATTGTCCCTTTGTTCCTAATTAGATCTGTGCAACTACTGAAAAGTTTAGAAATGGTGCCATTCATGTTCCTCACCTCTATGACTACATTTGTTTTTCTTACCTTTTATCACCCAGTTCGTATGCATTTATTTCAGAACTATGCGCAATTTCCTTGTCGTAATGCAAAAAGCATTCCTGTTCTAATGTATTTTCTAAAAGTTTCCTACGTGATTGAATCTGCTACCACAATTACAGGGGCAACTTCCACTTACAGTGTACATACTACAGATATATCATCATATGTGTGCTTGCACATTTGTAATAATTGCTAACCCATCTCAGTGACATGCACTAGTTCGGGGAAACACAGCAGAGATTAATTTGCATTATTAAATTGCCTTATTTTGAAAAGTGAATCCTCTTTCCTTTTTTTTTAATGCAATTGTATACAAACAATATACTATGACAAGGTCACGAGTAATCAAACAATAGCGCCCCGGCTATGATTCCAGTATGAATTACATGCTTGACACTCTAATGTTTTATTTATAATGTACATTTTCTAAAACACTTGAGAACCTGTCACTGCCAAAGTAAATAAACTTAAGTGTTTTTGAGATTAGGTTGTGCTGCACCAGTGAAACATGGCCAGTGATATCGTGTCTTCAAAGTAGAATGCTAACGCATCACAATGTAATGTGTCCTGTAACAAATTCAAATTAAGCCGTGTCAATACTCACTTTTAATGGAGCTGTGTAATCAGTTGATAAAGGCTTGTTTGCCATCATAACTATTTTAATACCTAATTTAAAAATGATGACAAAAGGAAAAACACTAATGTTTTATGTACAGCATACGGGTTACATATGTAGCACTTGCGTGTTTGTTTATCACTATTTTTTTCAAAACCACACTCACACAGCTCCCCAGAGGTCATTGTTTTAGAAACATGTTTTGTACCTTAGATCTATAGTCTCTAAGACCCTTCAGAGTAATGTAATACAGGATCACCGTGACCATAGCTCAAGGCTGTTTATTGCATTCACTGCCAACCTATATGCTGACTGATTTGCTGCGTGACTGTACAGAGAAAACATCCCCATACCTGTAAAAAGAACTAGTTTTGAGATTTATTATGCATTCAGATTTTATTTTTTTTGCATGAATTTCCCCTTTGTAATAACAGTTTGAGATATGTCAACAGTAGCATGCAACAAAGTAAATGCTCACTGGAATAAATGCTGCTTGACGGTTATTTAAGGTCACATCACCAAATTGCAGTTTATCAGTACACAAATCCTAAATCAAAACTGAACTTTTATACAGGTCTTTGCAGATGTAAAGAAAGTGAAACATGCACAGTATTTCTGCCTAATATAGTTCTGCGTCCCATTTCTCATGTTGTGACTGCTTATTGTTTTTTTTTTCTTTTCTCAGGATTATAGCCAGATAAATAAATGCCCTTTCCACACAGTCACCCTTCCTCTCACTGAAGCCTTGTTGGCAAAACTAGAATGATAACCCAAGTCTCAACCATCCCAGAAAACAACAAAACTCTATAAAAAAGTTTCAGTCGGCAAGGCCAAGCAGTGTTCATAATACAGTGAAAAGTCAAACTGCCTTGGCTGTCTTACTTCTTAATGACTTTGTATGGCAACAATGCCTCCTAAAACAGGTGGAGGAGTATAGTTTGGATTTGTTATTCATTTTGGTTGTTCACATATATAATGCAAGACATGCCTCTACCATTAGTATTTAAAAGAACGGCCAAATAATATGTCCGAATTATGAATTATGTACCTTATACCTCTCAACTCTACAGATTATTGCAAAATGTACAATTTTTTGCTTCATATTTTGGTCGTTTTTTCATAAACCTGTGGTTTTCTGGCAAATCATTGGCAAATTATTAAAGACTGAAGTTAGAAAAAAATTACAAAGTTTCGGACTTCATACCCTTCAGAAAGTTTGTGCTAATGCAAAACCTGTTATTCTATCAACTTTCTAAGTTTGTAAGAGCAATATTTAAAAACTGTCCCTATTTTTGGGCCTTTGCCCCTACTGCCAATATTTGTCGCTTTGTCCAGATTTCTTCCTCTAAGAGGTTGAGGGGTATGATGTACCTCCTCAAACACCTAATTAAACTGCTCTGCCAGAGCTGCATTCCCACTCCTGGCTAAAGAAACTCACAAGTTATCTGTAGCCAGTGAGAAGCATATGTTTTGTTAAATGCCACAACAGACAGGATGAATTTCCATAGAAATCATGTGACAAAAGCAAGGCTGGCATGAAGTACTTTTTCAGGACAGAAAATAAGACTTGGACTACATGACAGCTATGCTTGCTGAGACACAAGGACAGTGGAGAGTCACACTTGCTTTTCCCATGGGTCTGCCTTTCGAATAATGGTAACAGAATAGTAGTAGGGGACTGTGTTAATCCAGCGGACCTACATGCAGGTTTATGCATCAGTACTCCTGTCAACCATGTGTAGAATCTAAGTAACTGATTTTCTTTTCTTATAATGATTACTGCCACAAATTTGCAGTCAGAAGGTAAGGAAAGTACCACATCAGCTAAATTTCCATTCTTGCTTTGGAAAGTAAATCCCTTTCTTTTTTTTTATTAATAATGGCATTGTAAACGAGCAGTATGCCATGACAGTGAGTATGCCTCTAGTTAAACATAATCTGATTAGGATTTAGCCAAGTCTTTAAAATACTTATTCTGCGCAGTAGTAAAGATGGTGCATTTTATCTTTAAATGAATAAGATCAATGTGTCAGTGTTTTATCTGTGTTTTCTTAATTATGATTATCCAGCCCAAGTCCAAGTTAAAAAGGTACATGGCATCATAGAGAACCTTAGTTGATTGCCTAGTTCACCTACCTTTAAGGCCGGCCCTTTCTGAAGAACACCTGTTTCAACCTTATCATTCAGCTATACTTTGTCATTTAGCCAGATAGAAACAGCTGTGTGTCAGTATGATATGAGTGAACTTTTCAGGTATTTGATAATTTGTCTTTATGGCTCGTATGGCTCCTAATCAGTGGAATTCTCAACCTCAGGGGCTTAACATTGCACTTTTGTTTCCTTAGTTTAAATAAAGATTAAAAGTTATCTATTCCAAGAAATCTGGAAGGGCTAGTCAACCATTTGATTTAGGAGCTGCCAGCTTATCATAGCTAATTCTTATAGATTTAGGATGACATAAGAATTTTGTTACAGTTGATTTGACATGGTTAAAGAAGAGTTCTATTATTGAGGAAAATGAAGACATATAGAAATGTAAATCTGGAAATATGTTCATCTTTATTATTGATACTTTGGAAAGAAAATATAGCTCTCTGCCTAACTATGTCTTCAGGTGTTGGGTGTCAAGATTTTTTTTGTCATTTTTGTGAACTGGAATGTTTGTCCTTAATGAAGTGTATACTGAGGTATCATTGTGGTTTGCTAAAAAGGAAACACTGGCTACCAGTAACTGCTAGAGCTACAGTCTTCTTCTTCTTCTTTTGGCTTATCCCCATTAGGGGTCACCACAGTGGAACAATGGTACGCAGAATGATTGGCAGCGGAGTTTTACTTTGTCGAGTTGCCAGCTCGGCACCCAACCTTCCATAGAAGGCACACACTCACACTCACACCTTCTGCCATTTTGGTGTGTCCAATCCACGTACAGCATGTTATTGAGATGTGGGAGGAAACTGGAGCACCCAAAGAAAACCCATGCACCCACAGGGAGGACATGCAGACTCCACACAGAAGGCACCCCAGCCAAGAATCGAACCGGAGAGCCTCTTGCTGTGAGGTGGCAACACTAACCCTCGGACACTATTTTCTTTAAAATACTTAAACTTTAGTGCTGTACTCCATATGGTCAAGACTGTTTGTCAGAGTCAGAGGGCCTGTCTGTTCTCTTAGAGCAAATAAATAGGACATGCTGGAGGGACAGATTCATAACCCAGAGGCTCCCTTCACTCTGGAATAAAATCCCAGTCCAGGTTAGGCAGAGTCCCTCATTGACTCTCTTCAAGAGGAATCTTGATGAGTGGATGGGAGATCGTAGGTTCACCCCGGGTATCACTTCTGTGTCACTGTTAGACAGAGGCACAGTATACTAACCTCGAAAAAGGGCATAGCAAAATTAATTTAAAATGGGTGGCGAAAGCCAAACACATTCTGGCTAGGCTTATAAATGCCCTAGGGCAGATAGCCTAGTATGAACCTATGAACCTAAGAACCTAAGAAGTATCAACAAGGACTCACTCTTATCTAATATGCCACTTTTCAGTTTGGCAAGGGGGAGAGGGCTGTTGCTGAAATTTTGTAAGGTGACTGCAGTGATCTGCCATGAGATATCTGTAATCAAAATACAACAGAAACCTAATATTAAGCTAAAGGACCATTTTCTTCTCCAAATTAATGCAAGTGTTTAACAGGCAGTGGTCAGAACTACTTTTCTCCAAAACAGTTTGATGTTGTTACTCTGTAATATATTTTGATATAGGTACCTAGTCTGGGATCCTTTTCATTGTTTTGTAAGGTAAACTTCAATTTTTTTTTTGTGATATGTACTGTAAGTCTCCCTTATTTTACTGTAAATTTAATCTGTTAACCATGCTTTGTTGATGTGCACTGCCTAGAAATTCAACTCACATGAACAGTAAAATAATGTAATCAGTGAATCTGACAAAGCATACATAAAAGTATTTATTTTGTGCTCTTCTTGGAGCCCATGTCATGGCTGGAATGGGTCTGATGACCACGCCACCTAGTTGGTTAACAAGTAAATAAATGCAGTAAATAATTTTCCTATTGTCCAGTAACGAATGACTACTTGTACAATTTCTGGGAGCAAACCTTGTGAATTACCTTCTTTAACGGAAATGGTTCAGTAAATATCTGACTGTTCCTTCTGTGTAACACTTTCACACACATTATGTATGACACTTCTGTCTGCACAGTGTTCACAAACAAATGCAGCATCCTACGTATTCCCTGTCCTTCTGTCTATGCCGAGATGTCAGCCCAGCCTCTGAAGCCTTACAAGCCAATGTAGCAGCTGAATGGTAATGCAACTTTATCTGACGGTGCTTATACACCTTTTAGCATTTGGTGCAGCTCTGTTGCTGTGGATGTCAGTTTGTACATCTGTACTTCCTCCCCCAAAATGAGGATCCTGTGTAATTGTTTTCCTTTCTGGTGTGTACTACTGCCACAAAATACAGGTTACAGATGGAAAGGTTAGTGAAGACTCAACCCGGGCAACTGTCCATTGTTAACTGCAATTGCAACAACTCAACTCCCAGCAAAAAATTACCCCTGCACTGAGTATGGTGCCTTAGGCAGTTGCCCAATTTGCCTGTTTTTAAGGCTGGCCCTGTATAGCAGAGGTGTGGGAATGCAGTCCACACATCAGGCAAAATGGTTGAGGAGTATGTGAACTTTGCTACAGTGCTTATTTCCTCTCCAATTCCTACCAACAAATCTAAATCTTTTAATTTAAAAATTGTAGACTTTTGACCAAAAGTATTATGGGGTATGGTCTCTCAACTCACTTTTCTGGTACCAAATAGATTAAAGTACAGAAAATACCAAGAAGACATAAAACAGTAAGCAATGCATTTACAGCATCTTGGCTTCAAGGGCATGCAGGAAATATGAACTACTGTCTTGAACATGGGTCTACATCATCCACACTCAAGAAAAGGCTTCTTAATGACCACTGTACTAGACAGACATTTTGGCCTCACTGCCCAGATCCCTTTCTTGCCCCTCTGTCCAAGTTTCAGCACATTCCAATGATTACTTGTCCACTGTAACTGTACTTTAAATTAATGCTTACATTCACACAAACACACACATTTCTAAAAAAGGCAGTTAATATTCTGCAGCACTACAACCTTCTGTCCTGGCTCATGGTAGTAAATTGCTAGCATCCTAGATTATCAGGCTAGCAGACTATCAATTAATAGTGCACTCGTGTTAATAAGTCAGATAATTATAACACAAATGGTAAAGCTTAGATGACCAACTTGGCCACCGGGATGTTGATGTCAGCAGCTTGTTACTATTTAGTAGTAAATGCCCTGTTATCAATTAACAAATAAATAAAATATGAGCAGAAGCAAGTTTTTAAAAACCTGGATACATAAAAATACTTAAAAAAAGAATGAGTTAAGCAGTAGAACTCACAGCTGAATAGTATGGGCTTGCACATGGAAACATGAAATAATCATTTAGAACAAACAGGATGCAAGCAAGAAAAAGATTTGGCCACTGTTAGAATTTTTATCTACGTTGTCATAACTGAGAGAATTAATGTACCCTAAATGAGACAGATGGATTTCCAGGCAGATGCAGGCGGGCAAACAACAAAACCTACAAATCACAGTCTCCAGATAACACTTCTTCTCAGCTCTTCTCTTGTTTTCTCTTCATTCTTCTGTTTGGTTTGTCTTTTTTATACAGAAAACAAAGGTACAATCCAGCTGGATTTCACATAGCCAACCAACAGCAAGTAAACAGACTCATTACTATCTCCTTAACAGGATTAGCTAATTGCTGTTTTACTGCCCAAACATCCTGCCCTAGGAAAAGTCCTTGATCTTGTAAACATTGGGCAGAGTAATAACATTTCCTTGTGCTATGCACAATTGCTGTAGTTAATAGTAAAGGGTTCTTATTCATTTACACTTTTTATATGTATTTTTGTTTTCATAGCAAAACATTACTGGTTCAGTCATCTTTCTGTGACATTGTGCAGATTAATTCAAATATTTTCACTTTTATGTATTGCAAGTTTTACAACATCCAAAGTGTAACTCATCTTCTACATTCTGACCTCGAAAACAGTGGCATATTTATTCTCAGACATCACAGAATGCAATAATACATTTCAGAATTAATTATTACTCGGGCTGAATAGTAATTTACTTTTCTGTGTTGGGACTCACTCTGCCATCTTGCAGTTGTGTTAGGTTGTCAGTTTGGGGTGCGAGTCTTTTAAAAGGGATGGGCTGTTCAGTGAGTATAGAGTAAAATACTATGGTGAAGAATCCTGTGTGTCTGTGTGTATTCACTGCTTCTTAATGCCACCATGAAGTGCTTAACCAAGTAAATTTGTAAATCTGACAATATCTGACAATATCTGCAGACTGTCTCTATATGCAGATACAGACAAACCCGTGTAGAGATGACGGTGTCTAGAAGATACTTTGTTTCTTAATGTAATTCCTTTTTCATAGCACTTTAAGCAATAAAATGTGTAGCACTGTAGTCTTTCTTTTTATGGGAGCTATACAGAATGATACTTTTGCTGGATTATTTCCTCTTCTTTCCACGTGCAGTGCCCCCAGATCAACATAATGACTTTGATATTGACTCAAAACTGTGCCTTCTACATGTGTAAACTTACTTATAGTTGTAACTTCTGCAGACAGACAATATATACACCTGACATGGAAGCTGCTTCCTCTGCTGCAGCATTCCCCTAACGGTCACTGAGCAAGCTGAGGTGCAGATGATATTCTTTGTTCATTTTCAGTCTGGTTGTATAAAGCAGATTGTCAATTACCATTAAGGTGAATGAGACATTATTTATTTATTTATTTATTTATTTATTATTTGTTTACCAGGATAGTCCGACTGGATACATGTCCATTTTCAGCGGAAGCCCGGGGAGAAAAGCTCCACATAGTCAAACATACAAAAAGTTACACAAGAAGTTAGAAAACAATTAGAATATATAAAAACAAAGTGGTAATACATCTTATGTACACTGGTTTAGTAATGTTCCGTAGTAGGGACTCACAGTTCTCATGGACAGACACAATTACAAGTAAGATTGTAACTCACAGTTAGTCCCTAGTAGGGACTCACAGTTCACATGGACAGATGCAATTACAAATAAGATTGGATACAAAGCATGGTGATGTAGTTAGATGTTATAATAATTACTGATGATGCTGTGATAATTATTGATTATGCTGTTATTTTATGACTTAATCCAGGTTGGTACATGGGCATAGCCAGTTCAATTTGAGATACTGTTTGAGGTTTTTTTGAAGAGACTTTTAGAGGATTGTAGGGTTATATAGTTTGGCAAGGCATTCCAGGTTTTTCCAACAAAGCTGGTGAACAGGGATTCACCAACTGAGTTGTTAGCTTTGTGGGTTTGAACCAGTAATTTGTCGGCTGGCCATAGGGATCTCAGGTTGCTATATGGCTTAATAATATTTATAAGAGAGGGGGTATCTTTAGGGTGGTACAGAACTTTGTGCGCTATTAAGAGTTGATTGAATTGACTTAAGCTGGGCAGTTCTAGCCATTCTAGTTGTTTCAGGTTCTGGCAGTGATGGGTTCTATAGGTGGAGCCAGTGGCGAATCTGGCAATATGGTTGTAGGTATGGGACAGCTTACTTAGCTCGGTTTTATTGAGGTTTGAGAGTGCAGGTGAGGCAAATAAAAGAGTAGAGAGTAGGAGTGATTGGGTGATTTCAGTCCTAGCCAGTGGGGTTAAGAGTGTCTTTTTTCTATACAGTGATCCAAGCTTCTTATTAATGGTATATACGGTTTTGTTGACCTGTAGGTCAAATTTGAGATTATTGTCTGTGATAACCCCTAGAAGTTTAGTGTGTTGATCTGGGGAGATAGTGGTGCCATTGTTAGACGTGACAGAGAATGAAAGTGTGGCAGATCTACTAGTGGGGGTGAAGAGTAGAAGTTTTGTTTTATTGGGGTTCAGTAGTAGGCGTTGGTTGGCGAGCCAGTTCTCAATAGTGTTAAATGTATTTTGGGTTAAGATTTGTAGTTCAGATGGGGAGGTGGCTGAACAGGTGAGAGTGGAATCATCTGCATATTGAATACAGGTAGCTTTAGGGATAGCAGTGTGAAAATTATTGATAAAAATAGAGAAGAGTAGTGGGCCTAGTATGGAGCCTTGAGGGACACCAAGTGTGAGAGGTAGATGAATGGAGAGTTTGCCCTGCCATAGTACCACCTGTTGTCTTCCAGTTAGGTAGGACTGGAACCACTGGATAGTGTGCGTGTTTAGGAAAATGGATTTTAGAGAAAGAATGAGAGGTTCATGGCTGACCATGTCAAAAGCTTTTAATAGGTCAAGGAAGAGGGCGGAGGTTAGCCTATTTTCATTTTTGTTATTGTTTATGGCATTAGTAAAGGAAAGGAGGGTTGAGGTGGTGCTGTGGTATGGCCTGAAGCTATGCTGGGAGTTGGGAGGCATAGTGACTGTATACCTCGTTTGATTTCCAGGAATCACTGTAATACTTAACTGTGTTTTATTATACCCTAATGGAGTACTTTGAATCAGTATTTGGAAAGGTGGTCTCTGTTTCTGCTGAGTATCAGTTAGAATTGTGTAGCCTTTGATAGACATGAGGCATGATGACTGGTTTAAGCAAGCCATTTCATTCATTAAGGAAGACATTAACAAATGTATGCATTGTGAAAGGCAAACAGTAATGCCTGCTTGACAGTGTGGGTGCTTCTGGGAAATAACCAACTACCCAGGGTTGTTGAGTGACCCAACACTCTAGGCAGGGAGCCTCTCCACCCTTTGGACATCTATTATTTCCCTACTCTGGAGGCCATTATTGGGCTTAGAAGATGTCCTTTGCATTAAAATGCTTTGTACTTGTTTTACTAATAGTGTGTGCATACTTTTTTTTTTATATTTTTATGTAAAATAATTCCTCTACCTGATATTTCAAAGTTTGGGAAGGATATGTTTTACATCCAAAATATAATATACAAACAGAGACCCACACTTATGCAGAGGCAGAGATACACAGGTACCTTTCATTGACACACACACACACACACACACACACACACACACACACACACACACACACACACACACACACACACACACACATGCAAGGCATCATTATCATCATCAGATGGGATTGGTGTTTCATGTCAATTGTTACCATGCCTCTCTTTTCAAAACCTTTCTCTTAGCTTCTTTAATAGTCATGCCAACCAGAATTGGGTCTTCCCTCATGTAACCTGTCCATCTGTTAGATGAACGTCCTTGTCTCCTCTTCCCATCTTCCTGTTTTTCCCAAAAGTGTTTTACCAGATTATTTTCGGCTTTCCTACACATACCCAGACCAGCACAATCTATTCTCCTTTACTTTCTCTGCAATCTGGGCTACTTTGGCTTCTGTTCTAATGTCCTCATTTCTTCATCTGCCTGACATTGTACATCCTACCACCCATTTCAGCCACCTCATCTCAATCATCTCTAGTTCCTCAACTGCTCTGCCCTCACTCCTCAGATTTCTGTGCCACACAGAATTACTGGTCTCAGCACTGTTTTGCATGCCTTACTTTTCGATTTCTTTGGCATTCTTCTGTCACGCTTCACCCCTGACACTTTGAGTCACTTGGCTATCGCACCTTTGATTCTTTCTTTGACCTTCTTATTCAGACTTTCCTTCTTCTGCTTAACCATAACTCACAGATACTTTGAACTAACCAAACGTAATTGTAATGTAGAAAGAAAACTATCCTATTTTGTGGTTTCTAAGTTAATGATAAAAATATTAACCTGGCCTGAATAACGCTGTCAGTTTAAAACCTGTGTTGATTAGGAGACATCTACAAATGCAATAAAGTACTTATATAGAAATTCACATTATGTATATATATATATATATATATATATATATATATATATATATACACACACACACATGTGTTTTTAGTAAATACTGGCTGACTGTGATCACATGATTTTATTTGTTCTTATATGAAGTGAGTATTCACATAGGGAAGCATTAGCACCGAAGAAGGGTCTTTTGCCTGAAAGCTTTGCTTGTTACAATACAGTTCTGTCTTCTTTTACTTTGGATTTGTTGTTTTTATATGTTCCAGATTAGCATAGGCCTCTTTTGGAGTAGAGAGCAAAAAAGTGTTTGTTTTTTTTTATTTTTTTTATTCAGGAAGTGGATACCCTTAAAGTGCAGAAAAATGTCACCTGAGACAGATATGTCACACTGAATGTCCTCATATTCACTGCTGCAGTATTCTTAAACATATGGGGATTCCCTGCTGCAGAAGCCCGACATCCGTCCAGTCTTCCAAAGACTCCTGAATTTAAAAGGTATGCCAAATGTCACTATATGCTCCCTCTGTAATGTAGGACATAAAGTTGATGTTGAGGCCAACCAACATCAGAACTTCTTTGCCGCCAGTCTGAACGTATCTTTTACACCATCAGTCTGTTTACCTGTGCCTGTTTTCTGCTATTTGAACACATTTTCATTCTCCAGAGACTTCCTACGCCTGTTTGCTGGCTTTGCAAGATAAGTGCCCCATTGGGGATTTTGGTTTTTCTTGTTTTTTTGTGTTTCTTGGGGTTACGGTCATTCAGGAAGGGAAATGTCAGTGTGGGAGACTGATTCCCCATCAAGACCGTGACAATAAGTGCCTTTTTTTCCCAGGAGCTTCTCATGACCATATGTCTTGTTCAGTTTGTAAGGCGTTCATCCCAAAAACCCTTCTCAGTACACTTTCTTCCCTTTCCTTATATCTTGAGAACCACCGTCTTAAGCTACTCTCTAAAGATACTATGGAGGGAATCTCCCGCCCCAAAGGTCAGTTGTTAGGGAACAAGAAGGTGAAAAAAGGTATGACCAGAATCTTATGCTGTCCAGCCTCTGCCAGATGTTTCTCAAGGTTTTTACAAACCCAAACGCTCACCGGGCTGTGTTGCCAGATTTGTCTGTCATGACTGTGTTGAAGGCTGGTGAGAATCTGGCTGTCAGCACATCCAAAGAGGCTTTGCAGGCGTCTGTCTCATACATTCCAAGGGAACCACTGGTGATTTTTGTTCTGAAGGGCCTAGGGGAGTTCCTCAGTTTTTAGTTGGGAAAGAAGTTCCTGCTATGGTTCTTGACTGTTATCCTAGATTTGAGCCCTCTCAGGATGTTCCCTTAAACAAGAAACAAAAAATTAAACATGTTTCTTTTGCTTCTATGGTTCCACAGAGTGAGTGGCAGGCTTTTACTCAGGGGGTTATTTTTTGCCTTAATGTCCTTAAAGCCTCCTCATGGGGTTTCAGTTCCTGCTCCTCCTCCTTGGTCTTCTACTCCTCTTAAAAGGCCTAGAGACCAGAATTTGTCTGAGTATGAGTCGGATTCTGCTGTCGAATTCCTAACGTATTCTACTCATATTCCTTCTCCTTTGGACTATGGGTCAGATGAGGAGGAATCCATTAGTCCTGATGTTCCTTTGGAAAAAATTTCCTTTGGGGGCACACTATCTAGGATGATGGATTTTTTTTTTTATGTGGGATTGTACTCAGGTCTCTGATATCCATAAGAGGTACTATGAGTTGTTGCAGCTGGACTCTCCTATACTTGCGGCTGTTCCTCCTGTCTTGGTTGCTTTACTGGATGCTTTCTCTCATGCACCTGATTATCTCCCTCCTGCTCCCAAGAATCCTGAGAGGTTTTATAGAGTTCCTGTGGATTGTTGTTTTTTTATATAAATGTCCTGCTTTTGACCCCTTGGTAGTGTCTGTAGCCTCTGATAAGCTGTCTCAATTGCTTCCGTTGCCCTCTTTATTGCCTTCTGACTAGGACAGCAGAACTATGGACAGGCTGGGCAAAAATGTTTACATTTCTGCTACCCTAATTTTTAAGGCTATTAATTATCAGACCCTTATGTCTAAGTATGTGTTGGCTCTTGTTTCTCAGACCTGTCAACTTATTTCTGATTTTCCAGGCTCTGAGGATAAAACTTTTTCCTTGCTAGGGACTTCCTCTCAAGTCATTCGTCATTCTATTAAATGTAGTTATGATGTGATGGATGCTTCTTCTAGGGCTGATGCTTTTGGTTCAGTGATGAGGAGGTATTCTTGGCTTATGCTTCAACCTCTACCTGCTGATATTAAAGCTAAGGTGATGGATTCTCCTCTGGATTCTAAACTTTTGTTTGGAGAAACTGCTGCTGGTTTGTTTAAGTCCCTTCAAGATAAGGGTAAGGCCTTATGGGAATTTAAACATATGTTTGTTTCTCATGTACCTAAATTTCAGAGAAACTACTCCGCTAAGCCTGCCTTTGTTCATAGGCAATCCCACTCTTCTACTAAAGGTAGGAAGAGTGGCAAAAAGGCTCCTCCTGCTAAGACTAGCAGTTTTCAGGGACTGCTAAGCCTTCCTTTCTGGACAAACCAGGCGCTGTGTGGCTATTCTTCTCTTACAAGCCACATTCCTCTTTCTCTTCACCTTTCTCTTCTGGTTTGACTTCAGATCACTTAGAATTCTTGGGTTCTGTTGATCATTCTTCAAGGTAATTCATGGTGTGGAAATCCTGTCCTCCTTTTATGGGCATTCCTCAGCCTCATCAGGAACAGCTTCCCTTTTTACCAGAGGTTCTTCAAGATATCTTGCCTCAGGGTACTATTTAAAAGGTACCTGTGTCCGGAAGTGGAAAAGGGTTCTACTCCAGAATGTTTCTACTGCCCAGGAAAGGGGGCACTTGGAGACCTATCTTAGACCTCTTTCATCTAAACACTTGTCTAAAGGTACCTTCCTTTTAGATGTTTTCCCTTCCAATTCTGTTTCCTCTGTTGCTCCTTCAGGCCTATATAGTGTCTCTGGATGTCAAAGATGTTTATTTCCATATTCTTATCCCTCCTCTTTTCAAAACGTTTTTACTTTTCTCTGTTGCTTTCTGGCATTTTCGGTTCTCTGCTTTGCCATCTGGCCTTTCTGCTGTGCCAAATGTGTTCACCAAATGCCTTGCTGCTATGATTACTTTGTGCAGACTTCAAGGGATCCAAATATTTCCTTACTTGGATGACCTGTTGATTCATGTATCTTCTCCAGATATCCTTTTGCAAAATCTTCATTTTCCATATCCCTTCTTCAGAGCCTGGGGTTCACTATAAATTTCAAAAAATCTTTTCTGACTCCTTCTCAGGATTATTTTTTTCTGGGTTACATGATTCAGACGTTGCCACTGCTTCCATCCCTGCCTCCTCCAAAGGCCTTAACTCTCATTTCATTCTTTCACACTCTTCTTCCTCCCCTGGCTCCCATTACTGCCAGGGAGTTTCTGAGAGCTCTGGGTTTCATGGCATCCACCATTCCAATGCTCCCTGTGGCCAAACTTCACATGAGAAAGTTTCAGTGGTTTCTGAAGTGAGTTTTGCTTCAACATGCACATCCTCTAGAATTTAAGGTTCCTCTTCTTACTTGTCACAGACAGAAACTTCTCTGATGGATTCAGTAGTTGGATTCCTTTTCATCTGCATCTTCCCTCTCAGGAATTGTTCACAGACACCTCAGACATGGGATGGGGGGGTTGACTTTTGCCTCCCTAAAGGTATAGGAGGTGTGGTCACCTTGTCAGCAGAAGGAGCACATCAGTGTCAAAGAGATGAGAGCTCTTCTGCTGGCTCTCCAGGCCTTTCATTCTCTTTTTTCTCCAGGACGTCTCAAGGTCCTCACAGACAATACCACAGTGATGTGGTATATCAACAAGCAGGGAGGAATGAGAGCTTATCTTTGCCGGTTGGCACTTCTGGTATGGGGTCATGCTGTCAAGTGTCAAGTGACTCTTCAGGCAGTTTATATCTCTCCTGGTCAGAACATTGTGGCAAACACTCTGAGGAGGTCCTTAACTCAGTCCTATGAGTGGATGCTTCACAGGGATGTGTTTCTAGACATTATCCACCAGTGGGGTACTCTTCAAGTAGATCTTTTTGCCTCCCCTCTAAACAGACAGCATCATCTGTTTTGTTCCAGAGTCCCAGGTACTATGGTATGGAAGGTGGGCGCCCTCTCATTCTCTAGGAAGGGGATGTTTCTTTATGCATTCCCTTCCCTTCCTCTCATTCCAAAAGTCCTGTTCAAAATTCTCCCATGTGTTTAAGAATACTGCAGCAGTAAATGCAAGGACATAGTTCAGTTGTGTAAAATCTTACCACAACGGTAAATGTCCTTGCCTTCACTGCTAAAGTATTCACTGCCTCCCTCCATCTCCCTAGTTCTTTACTTTCCTGGATGTAAATGTTACCTCTTGGGTTCCTTGGACTGGTGTTCCTCCTGGAGCAATCAGTTCTGATTTTGGTAGGCCTGAACATCACTTTTATGCCTTACATTATGCAGGGAGCTTATGGTGATGTTTGGCATACCTTTTAAATTCAGGAGTCTTTGGAAGACTGGCTAGACGTCAGGCTTCTGTGGCAGGGAATCCCCATATGTTTAAGAATACTACAGCAGTGAAGGCAAGAACATAATATGGTAAGATTTTACACAACTGTACTTTCTTTCCCTAACCAGCTTCTTCAGGAGATCCTTATTCATTTTCATCAAGAATCAGTTTGTATTGCTTACTATAGAACTCTCCAGCCACTAGGATGTTACCTTCCCTGAGTGAACCATTAGAAGCAATGATTGCTGTGTTGTATTTGTTGAAATCATAGCTTGCTTGTCATTGTTGAAAGGTAAAACTAGTGCTGTAACATATATTCCTCCTAATGTCCTTGTTTTTTCATTTAATGTGTAGCAGTAATGCAGTTCCGTAATCTGTGACCTCAGCCTTTCCTTGTTTGTGTGTTAGTTTGTGCCACATTATGTTTGCATCCAAGCCTGCTTCTGTTCCTTTGTCTTACAAAATTTCTTTCTAATTGACCGAAGTTCTCCCAGTAATAACAAAGCATCAGTCACATACTGACTACATTACAGCAGCTGTTGTTTTGCATGTGCTGGTTTCTGTTCCTGATTGCACAATACTAAGCCGTGCACAACCCTGTAAAGATTAACTCAGTGCTAGTACAGTTCAGCTATTAAAAGTTCAGTGAGATTTTCACATACACACAAAGGATGCTATTCTTCTTCTCAACTTTACTGGTCTCACCTTCCAAAAAGGTTAGGTTTGAATAGCACTGACTGCACCCACAGTGCAGTGTCCGCCATGTAATATAGCACTTACTAGAGGATAACAGTTGAAGAAAACAATAACTGTGTTAGTAAGAAACTTGCCACACTGACAATTGCCACTGTCGATGTTCTGGAGTGCACCCAAATGCAAATAACACATCACTCTTCTCCACCCCCCCAGTCACATCTTTGGTGATAAAGTGCACTGACGTTCCATATAAAAGGTGGCAGCAACACCCCCCCCCCCCCAAAAAAAAAGGAAAAGAAAAAAACAGTTGGCTGGTCTTTAAAATAAAATGTATTCCAGACAGGTAGAAGATGGCTCTGATACTACTTCCAAACCACAATGGTAGAGGGATACGTGGTACATGATGTCACACAGTAACAAATCAGTTTGGCTTCTTGATCTTTTTTGGAACTACAAGCCTGTCTCCGTTGCTGTCTGCCACATGTAGTAGTTGAGACACATTACCCTCTTCTAGAACAAGATTTGGAGAAAAGCTGTATGCTGTGAGCTGCCACTTAGAATAAACTTGAGGCTGAGATTTCAGAAATACCTTTAGTAGGAAATATGAATATCAGATTCAGCATTTCTCCTTGTGAGTCTTCCTTTCTCTTACACTGCTGCTGTACGTCTGGCAATTCCTGTTTTTTGTCCTTGCACGTACCCGTGAGAAAGATAATACAAAAAATTTCTCTTTTAATGTCATGTTAGAGGATGAATCTCCATGTTTATTTTTTTGTAGTTTCAGTTGGCAGTACTAGGCTTATTCATACTGTACTGCAGATATCAACTAAAGATTTTTTTTAGTAGAACTATAATCCTTTGTTAAACTGGTTGCTAAAATGTTATTGAAAGTAAGAGCAGTAACAGAAAAATGTCACAGAATACACCAAAGCTTAATGCAGAAACTGTTAATTCTTTCTATTGTTTATTTCCCCTTTTGATTCCACAAAACAAATATTGCTGGGGTAGCTGGTATCCCCTGTACTGTAATTTTTGGTTTTTAGATTCTTTTGACTGCTGTAGACATACCCGCCCTTGCCCTTATACATGGCTAACACATTTGTGGATTCAGCAGTCAAAAATGAGTTAACAGCATACATAATTATTTGCAGTTCCTTGTTTTAATAGTATTGCATACATCCAAATGATTGGGAGTGGTGAGAATGGAAACTAGAAGTGAACTTTCTGTCATAACAGAAAGGAGTCACTGGAGTTTAGATGAACCCATTCCCTAGTGTGAGATGATATTTCAATGCAAGTGTTTTGGTTCTGTTGGTAATGGGTAGAGTAGCTTGTCTTGGACTGGAAACCTTTACAGCAAAAGTAGGCCTTATTATTTGGTAAATATAAGACAGTAAGCCTGGAAGATAACAATGATGATTTTTTTAACTCCAGTTATTATGGCTGCATAAAAAGCAATCACTAGAAAATGGAAATCGAAGTCTAAACCAACTTTACTAGAAGTAGTGACTATAGTAACAGAGGTAAAACAACTGGAACTGGGTTCTTTAGACGGAGTAGGAACAAATTACATAGGAAAAAATGGGAATTGTGGGATCAATACATGCAGAGGAGGATTGAGGTTTAAAAGAAGGCAGGATTTGAATGAGCTATGTAATGTTTCACTGACAATGACTGGATAGATTATAAGTGATGTATAATGTTCGCAATTAAAATTGTGTCAGTATTCTTTGTAATTTTTAATGTTTGCAACTAGAATTGTGTCAGGATGGTTTGTTTTCATTTATATAAACATAAGATCGCCTATGTCATATGTGATAATTATTAATTAATAAAGATGTTTCTTGTTTAAGAAAAAAAAAAGATAACCATGATGATTGAGACAATTGAATGTAGACCTTATGTATATCAATGCCATTCCTAGATTAGAGAAAAGTCGAAAGAAGATGATGCACAACACAGTGAGATTATAACACCTCTCGGTGTTAGTTAATGTTGTTTAAGTAGATATTACACTAGAGTAATTCACTTACACTGTGAGCAAATTCTTTATCAATTTCATCTACTATTCGCAACAGATATAAAGCTCACAGAGAACCATCTATGTGAAAAAGAGGCTGAGACAGGTGGTTAGGCAGAAATATGTAGAACAGGCAATGTAATTAGGACAATTTCTTCTGACACAGTAGGTGAGGCATACCTCTCAATCTCTGAGTGCAAGAATTCTGCACAAAGCCAAAAATAATAGGGGTAATAAAGGCCCAAAATCATGGACATGTTTCAGATATTGCTCTTATAAACTTTGAAAGTTGCTAGAATAGCACTTTTTGGATTAGCAAGCATTTTCTGAAGGATATGAACTCTGAAACCGAAATGTTTGTCGTTATTTAGTGACTTCACATTTCACAATGATTTGCTAGAAAACAAGTTTTATGAAGAACAGACTAAAAATAAGAAGCAAAAATGTGGACATTCTGACAAATTCTGGACATTTGACAAGTATGCTCAGATGTGTACAGATGTTCTTCGTGTTTCACTGTTGCAGTCATCACCTGTGGGTTATCCCTGCTGTGGTAGCCCTCAGCTGGCCTGAATACCAGAGTCAATGTTTTTCTGCGTCGGCTGCTGTCGCTTGCTGGATTACATCAGGTCGTCAGTGCTATAAAGAAAGGCAGCTGATGGCATTACATCAGTCTTTCCTGCCATGGAGTACTAGCAGAAGCAGCTCACAAATGTGCTGGGCGGTCGGTCGCTACCAGAGTTTGAATTACAGCTGAAAACGTCTAAAGCTAAGTACCCCAGTGGGGATCCTTTTTTCTAAGCTAACAATTGTCTCACTTGTGGAAAGGAAATACCACATTGAGACTTATTTATTTATTTATTTTTATTTTATTTATTTTACATTTGTTGACCGGGCTAGTCTAACTGGATACATATCCTTTTTCAGTAGAGGCCTGGGGAGAAAAGCTCCAAACAGTTAGCAAGACATAAATATATATATATATATATATATAATATACAACAACATACATGTAATATTGAACAGAGGATTTCAGATATTGGTCACTTCACTGTTAGCACATACTTTTAGATCATTTCTATTTACAGAGCAAGTTAAAGTGATTTAAGATAGTATATGGTTAAAACTCTTCAAAAGAATAATCATTATAACTTGATTACTTGGCTTGCATTCTAATTTCTTCAGAAATAAGTAACAAGGAGTGAGAGGTAGAATGGAAGAAGAAAAGAGAGAAAGCATAGCAGTTACAGTAAAGGTTAGTCAGGGTTACAAGAAGGACACAGCCAGTGTGATTTAAGATGGATCTTGAGCTTTTGTTTGAAGATAGTAAGGGAGGAAAGTGATGTTAGATCGCTAGGAAGAAGGTTCCAGTGTCTCCCAGCTGTATTGGAAAAGAGAGAGTCACCAGCCAGGTTGTTGGATTTGCTTATACTAACTGGTAGTTTATTAAAGGAGTGTAAGGTGTTCAGGTTTTTGTAGGGAGTGACAAGGGAAGATAGTGTTGGAGTATTATGAGGCTGGTACAGGGAATTATGGATAATTGTAAGTTGGTTAAACATAAGCCGATTCTGGAGTTCCAGCCAACCTAGTTATTATAGATTCTGACAGTGATGGGTTCGAAAGGGATTTCCAGTGGCAAATCTGGCAATGTTGTTGTACGTTTTGGCAAGTTTTAGAAGATTATTCTTCGACAGGTTAGTATAGATAGGAGAAGCATAGAGAAGTGTAGATATTAGGTGGGAGTGGGCAATACTGGATATGGCAGGTGGAGTAAGGAAAGGTCTAATCCTGTAGAGGGAACCCATTTTTTTGTTGACTGTTTTTACTTATTGTTTATTTGTGTATCAAAAGTGAGGTGGTTGTCAAAAGTGAAGCCTAAGAGTTTGGTAGTTAAGACAGGTGTTATGTGTGCCATTGTTAGATGCAAGTGTGAAATCTATTTGTGCGGACTTGTGGGTAAGAGTGAAAAGTAGGAGCTTTGTTTTTTTTTGGATTCAAGAGGAGGCATCGTTGCAGAAACCATGTTTCTACTTTGCTAAATAATGTTTGTTTTTAATTGCAGTTCAGATGAGAAACTGACTGAGCATATTATTGTTGAGTCATCTGCATATTGTATACAGGTAGCCTGAGGGATTGCTAATTGTAAATCATTGATGAAAATTGAGAAAAGGAGAGGGCCTAAAATAGAGCCCTGAGGTACACCTAGTGTAACAGGCAGATGAGAAGATAGGTGATTCTCCCAGAGCACTGCTTGCTGCCTATTGTTGAGGTAGGAACTGAACCATTTTATAGCCTGAGTGTCAAGAGAAAGAGATTTGAGAATATTTAGGAGCAATTGGTGATTAACCATATCAAAAGCTTTTGAAAGATCGATAAATAAGTAAGAATATTGCTATTTTTATTTATGTTGATGGTGTTAGAGAAGGATAGGAGGGCGGTTGTAGTACTGTGGAATGGCCTAAAGCCATGTTGGCACACAGCAAGCAGGTTATTTTTAGTTAGATGGTAGAGAAGTGGATTATGCATGCATTTTTCCATAATTTTTGCTAGGGGGAAAGTAGGGCAATTAGTCGATAGTTAGAGTGTTCATTAGAGCTCCCACCTTTGTGAAGGGGGATAATGTGAGAGATTATCCAGATTACTAGTATTGTTCCCTCGGTTTTGTTGATAAGGATGGCTGTAGGATAGGCTATTGCTTTAGCTGCTTTCTGCAGGTATTCTGCAGGTAGTTGGTCAGCTGATGAAGTGCAAGGTTTTAGTTTAAGTAAGAGTTTGTAAATGTAGTGTGTTGGGATGGGTTGCATTTGAAATGTAGGGGGAGAGCTAGTATAGGTGGTAGGAAGGGTAGAGCTATCAGGAGATAGTTGGTTTGCTACAGATTGAATGGCTTCTGTAAAGAAGGCGTTAAAGACATTTGCAGCTTGCTTGGGGTTTTCCTGTGTACTACCTAGTGGGGCTGGTGTTGTGGATTGACCTGGGTGAAGCAATCTATTGATGCTTGCCCAGAACTTTTGTGGATTATTCTGGTGTTTTTGTGCATTTCTGTATATAAATGTTTTTTTATCAGAGATTAAAGCTTTTTGTGACATTTCTAAGCTGTCTAAATGTCAGATGATCTGAGTCATTTTTGGTGGTTCTCCATGTGTTCCAGACTTTGTTTCTGAGTAACATTTTCTGTCTGGTGCCTCTGGAGAGCCAAGGGGCTGGCTTAGACCTAATTCTTAGAGTTCATTTTGGAGCATGCTGTTCAAGGATGGTTAAGAATTTAGTATTAAAGTATTCAACAGCCTCTTCAAGTGGGAGGCTTTTTAAGGGGAACCAATTTCATGCACCTAGTTCATTTTGGAATAGTTCAGGGTTGAAGTGTTTAATTGACCTTATTGTTTTATATGTGGCTTTATGGGGAAAATGTTTTCTTTGCCTGATTACGTAGGTTAATGAGTGGTCACTAATATTATCTGGCAGAAGTCCTACCTTATAAGTAAGGTGTTGTTTATTTATAAGAATCCAATCTAAGATACTTTCCTTTTTACTTGGTTTGTTAATTCTAGTTGGGGAGGAAATTAGTTGAGAGAAACTGTGGAGGTTGATGAGAGAAGTAGAATTTTCATTACTGATGCACTTCCAGTCAATATTGAAATTTCCTAGTATTACAGTTTCTTGTGGGAAGTGTGGTGATAGGGAGCTGAGGATATCCTCAAGTATACTGATATTATTCTCAGGGGGTAAGTAGATGCATATGATGTAAATGGATTTAGTAGAGTTTAGCTGAAGTTTGGAAGCAAGGATTTCAGCATTACTCTTAAGGGATGGTTTATACTCTAGGGAGGTAACTTGTAGGCTGTTTTTAAAGAGGATAGCTACTCCCCCACCCTTCTTATTTCTGTGGTCTAACCTTATTATATTGTATCCTGGTGGGGTAATTTCAATGTCCTGAGTATAGGGTTTTAGCCATGTCTCTGAATGGCAAAGTACGTCAAAGGATTGGTCATCCAGTAGAGCATGGAGGTGAGTAAGTTTGTTGTTAATACTACGTATACTGAGATGTGCATATTGAGATGACAAGTGAGTAAGTTTGTTGTTAATACTACGTATATTGAGATGTGTAATATATAATGAGTTTGTGAGTTTGGAATTTGCAGGAGAGATAGGGGGACAGGGGTCAGGGTGATTAGTTATAACTGTATTGGCTGGGCCAGGATTTGGGTGGATGTCGCCATCTAGTAAGGAATTGATTTTTTGTCTAAACCAAGGATTATAAAAATTGCAGATAAGGTAGAGAGCTTTCCTAGTTTTTGGACTATTGTACTTGATGTGGGACAGTCTGTGGTATTTTGCTGGTAGGTAGCTAGGAACAGAGATTATGTTTATGTGAGTGAAGTTGGTGTTTAGTATTAGTGTAGTTTGTTTGAGAGTGTAGTGAGGTTTAAGGTATAGAGAATGTTCAAAGGATGTTAAGATGTAGGTAGTGGCTAAAGAAGATAGAAGAGTAGTAATAAGCAACAGCTTGAATTGAGCAGTGGTAGTAGATGAAGGCATGGTAAAATATTTTAGCAGATATTTAAAGGTGTAGGTAAGGCACAATAAATATGTGTCAAAGGTGATGGTATTTGAAGTGGAGGGGAAGGTTTATAGGAAACAAGTAGAGGGGTGTGGTTTAATAGGCAGGAAGAGGGAGAACTATTGATTGGCTGTGGTAGGAGGAAGGGTGTGGTGTATTAGTATAAGTTTACGATCCCTGGGGGTGGGTGGGAATTGGGGGCAGGGTAGGGGAGCAGAATGAGCCCGCAGGGCGAATGGAGCGGGAAGTGCCAAATCTAAGAGTGGGGATAGGAACAATCAGAAAATGCAGGGGAAAATGCATAGGGTGGAGAAAGCACATAGGGAGGAGAAGAAACGACAGAAAATGCAGAGAGCAGTTGTAAGTGAGTAGGGAAGCAGGAGATATAGGGAAAAAATCAGCACTAGTTGAGAGTAGGAAATATGCTGTACCAAAGGAGAGAGTTAATAATAGGTAAAGGCTGCCATCTAGTGGCCAGTGGTAGTATAAAGTCTCTAAGCAACAACAAGCAAGATGCAGGGTAGGTAAAAATGAAGATAAAAAGAAATATAATGCATTCCTAAACAGAGAAGAGAACTAATAGAGGGGCTAGTAATACAGGGAGAAGGCTGAAACGGGCCAGAAAGTAGAGTCAGACTTTGGGAAGGATTGGATGCTGTGACACCAGATACAGAGCAAATCCTCACCACCTAGTAGGGGTATGCAAAAGGCGTCTGCACTAGCAGTTTATCAGTATTTTACACATACTTTCAGTAGTCCTTTAGTCTGTAAAGATAGAGTGATTCAGGGAGAGGATTGCTCTGGTCCTTTACTTGTATCTAGCCGCTGGTGTTCTTTCACGACCAGCAGGATGATTCCAGAGTTCAGTTATGGGCTGAAGTTAAGGAAGCTAAAGGAGAAGCTTCCGGGTGGTAAGGACGCTAGGAGCAAGGGCGTGCAGCCACCGAGGTTGTAAGCAGGGGGTAAAAGATGGTGCCCCGTGGGACAGGTAATTTTAATACCTCTGGGCGGATGTAGGTGCAGGAGGGGAGGGGTTCTTGCAGGTATTGCCCGGATGTGTCTTCCTGCTCTGCAGAGGTTTGTGAGGCCAATTGCAGGTCAGATAGGAGTTTCAGTAGTCCTTTAGTCTGTAAAGATAGGGTGATTCGGGGAGAGGATTGCTCTGGTCCTTTACTTGTATCTAGCCGCCGGTGTTCTTTCATGACCAGTAGTTTGATTCCAGAATTCAGTTATGGGCTTAAATTAAGGAAGCTAAAGGAGAAGTTTCAGTAGTCCTTTAGTCTGTAAAGATAAGGTGATTCAGGGAGAGGATCCCTCTGGTCATTTACTTGTATTTAGCCGCCGGTATTCTTTCATGACCAGCAGGATGATTCCAGAGTTCAGTTGTGGGCTGAAGTTAAGGAAGCTAAAGGAAAAGCTTCCAGGTGGTAAGGACGCTAGGAGCAAGGGCGTGCAGCCGCTGAGGTTGTAAGCATGGGTTAAAAGATGGCGTCCCATGGGACAGGTAATTTTAATACCTCTGGGCGGATGTAGGTGCAGGAGGGGAAGGGCTCTTGCAGGTATTGCCCGGATGTGTTTTCCTGCTCTGCAGAGGTTTGTGAGGCCAATTGCAGGTTAGATAGGAGCTAAGGAATTAGAAAGAGAGCAGGTCAAGTATGTTGCTGTGAAGAGTTTAATATCATAAGGACAAAGGTAGCACATATGGAAAAGGGGTACCAGTAGGAGGGAGAGAATGAGAGAGGGAAAAAGATAACAGTAGACAAGAGCCAAACCTAAGAGTGGGGATAGGAACAATCAGAAAATGCATAGGGTGGAGAAAGCACATAGGGATTAGAAGAAACAACAGAAAATGCAGAGAGCAGTTGTAAGTGAGTAGGAAAGCAGGAGATATAGGGAACTAGTGAGAGTAGGAAAGATGCTGTACCAAAGGAGAGAGTTAATAATAGGTAAAGGCTGCCATCTAGTGGCCAGCGGCAGTATAAAGTCTCTAAGGAACAACAAGCAAGATGCAGGGTAGGTAAAAATGGAGATAAAAAGAAATACAGTGCATTCCTAAACAGAGAAGAGAACTAATAGAGGGGCTAGTAATACAGGGAGAAGGCTGAAACGGGCCAGAAAGTAGAGTCAGACTTTGGGAAGGATTGGATGCTGCGACACCAGATACAGAGCAAACCCTCACCACCTAGTAGGGGTATGTAAAAGGCTTCTGCACTGGCAGTTTATCAGTATTTTACACATACTTTCAGTAGTCCTTTAGTCTGTAAAGATAGGGTGATTCAGGGAGAGGATCGCTCTGGTCCTTTACTTGTATCTAGCCGCCGGTGTTCTTTCACGACCATTTGTACTGCATCACTTGTTTAGGTCCATACAACAACGTCCCCTGTTGCTGGTTCTGTGCCCTCTTTAATGCGAGAACCATTCATTGTAGAGCTCTTTATGTAGCCAGGTATTTTCGTCTTCTATCTTCGCATTCCGAAATGGTGTCAGTCAGCCAACAAACCATAGACATTCTGAAAAAATGTAAGGATAAAGATAGAGACAGACCACACAAGGCTAAGCCTTCTAATGACTCTACCACTAAGCAGGTCATCAGTTCTCCGGAATTCAGTGAGGCGCCTTCGCAGCCCCTGATGCCCGATTTGATACCTTCGCAGGTCTCTACTGAGACCCTTTTGGAGTCCGGTATGTCGCAGAAATCTTCTTCGTCCTCCGAGCCTTTGGTTGTCTCTGCCTTGGTTGGGTCTGGAGCCAAGACGCAGGCACCAGCTTCCGAGGAGGTTTTTCGCACTACCAAATCTAGACAAAAAAAATACGTCCTCTCCTCAGACTACCATTTCTTTCAGACCGATGGATACTCTTAAGCCGAGAGGCAAGGCCACTCCTAGGAAAAAATAACGATGCAAGCACCAGCCTCCGAGGAAATTTTTCGCACTACCAAATCTAGACAAAAAAAGACGTCCTCTCCTCAGACTACCATTTCTTTCAGACCGATGGATACTCTTAAGCCAAGAGGCAAGGCCACTCCTAGGAAAAATACCTCTAGCCACCATTTTACCCCTGCTCCACCACTCCAAGCCCAAATGCTTAAAATGGCGGATGATGTTATCACCCTTATCAGGGGTAGTCAGGCTGCACCTTCTAAAAGGAAAAGGGACCCTTCCCCTGAAATACTGACAGAACAGGATTCTGAGGAGTCTGATTATTCAGATTTAGAAGAGGAACAACTACCTCTTACTGCTTATGAGGATTCAGATGCTGAGAAATCCATCCCTTCTGCCTCCCCACCAGAAGACCTTTCTTTTGGGGAAACCCTTCACATTGTCAAGGAACATTTACACTGGGAATCCCAGGAGTTCCCTCAGTCTAAGAAAAGACTAACAGAGTTTCTAGACCTGCCCAGCACAGACCCTTGGCCACCCCCCCTATATTAGAGGTAGTTAATGATGTCTTCCAGGAATCCAGCTTAAATCCTGATGCCCTCCCACCTGTTCCCAGAAAACCTGACAGGTATTACAGGGTACTGGATTCTCACAAATATCTGTACAGAAATCCTGCTGCAGACCCCAAGGTCATTACACATGGACTAAAAGGAGCTAAGGCTAGTTCTGCAAAGAATCTTACTCCATCTGACAAGGACTCCAGAGCTCTGGACAGATGGTTTAAAAAAGTATACACCTCTGCAACCTTAGCTATCAGTGCACTCAACTGTCAGTTCCACATGTTAAAATATCAACAACACACTTTGGAACTATTAAAACAAAAGATTTCAACCTTTCCTGACTGTGCCAATTCTAAAGAGTTAGCAGATTTACTGCACTCTACTTGTCAAGTGGCTAAACACTCTTTACACTGTGGATATGACGCCCTAGAAGCCTCAAGCAGGGCAGCAGTGTCAGGATCTGTCATTAGGAGACATGCATAGTTGAAGGAACAATCTCTCCCTGATCATGTCAAATCTAAATTACTTGATGCACCCTTGGATAAGGACCACTTGTTTGGCATAAAAGAAGAAGAGGTGCTTAAAAAGATGGAAGACAAAGCAAAATCTATGCAAACAGTAAAATAGTTCCTTCAGGTACAATCTCCTAGGTTCAGCAGGAATTTTCCCTCAAAACACTAGTCCTTTCCTGCACCTAGCAGATAGGGGCAAGATAAGCCCCGCAGGAACAGACCATCCAGACTCCTATCCTAGCGACAGCAGAGAACCAAACAGTGGACTACTTCCACTCCAAACGCAGGGAGTTCTAAGCCATCCCTCTATGGCAAAAACTCTCAGTGACTCTCTCTTCCCCCTCTGCCCTCTTTTCACTCACCAAAAACTAGGAAGAAGGCTCTCCCTCTACAAAGAGAATTGGCTTTCTGTAACAAAGGACCAATGGGTATTAAAGATAATTTCTCAGGGATACAAATTCTCCTTCAATGAACACCCAATTCCAAGAGGGTACCCAGACTTACGTTTACCTCCAAATCAGTGGGCAGAGGCATTAAAACAAGTCCACCCTCTCATATCTCAAGGGGCAGTAGACCCTGTCCCCTCAAACCAAACAGGTAAAGGCTTTTATTCCAGCATATTCCTTGTTCCCAGAAAAGAGGAAACTTGGTGCCTCAAACTGGATATATCCATTCTGAACACCTTCCTGGTGGTCCCCAAATTCAAAATGCTAACTTTCAGCAGCTGCTACCTATGCTGATAAAAAATGCCTAGTTAGTTGCCCTAGATCTAAAAGATGCCTACCTCCTCATCCCCTTAAAGGAATCCGGCAGGAAATTCCTTCGCTTCAGAGCAGGCTCACAACACTTTCTGTTCTCTGCGCTACCCTTTGGCTTATCTACTGCTCCCAGGGTATTCACCAAATACTTAGCCCAGGTCATACCCTATTGCATACATATACAAATTTACCCTTATCTGGATGACTGCCTCATTCAGGCAGATTGCAAAGAAAAGCTCCTCAAGGACCTTCTCTTTGTCAAAACCCTGCTAACCTCCTCAGGGTACACCATCAATGAGAGGAAATCAAGGCAAACACCCTCCAGGAAGATCATTTTTTGGGGGGCTTTGCTGGACACAGCATCCCAAATGGCCTTCCTATCCCCAGAAAAACAGAGCTTCCTGCCTCTCTGTTTTACCCAGCTGGCTTCCAGAAGTCACCTCACTGCAAGGAAGTTCCTGCAAGCCTTGGGGTACATGGCATCTTGCATCCTTCTAATTCCTCTGGCCAGGCTTCACATGGGAAAAATTCAGTGGTACCTAAAGAACCTTTGGTGTCAGCACTCTCAGCCTCTATAGAGACCTCTCTACCTCTGATCCCCTGCATAAGGGCCGAGTTTCTCTGGTGGGCAGGAGCCTTTGCCCAGAACAAGGGTCTTCCCTTCACCCTCCACCCAACCGGGCAGACCATTACCACTGACGCCTCAGACATAGCTTGGGGCGCTCACCTACAAGGCAGGTACACCCAAGCACCTTCCCTTACACATCAACCAGAAGGAAATGATGGCAGTACAAAAGGCTCTGACATCCTTCAAACCCCATCTCAAGCCAGGGGTTCTCCTTATCAAAACAGACAACACCACAGTAATGTGGTACATCAACAAACAGGGGGGGACCCAATCTTACCCTATGTGCAGGCTAGCCATGAACCTCTGGCTGGCGGCGTCTTCCATGGGACTGCACCTGATAGCACAATACCTACCAGGGATCAACAACACCCTGGCAGACCACTTAAGTAGAAACTTACTGGACCCCCATGAATGGCAGCTCCACAGAGAAATCTTTTCACAAGTCACTCAGGTGTGGGGCTCTTCAGAGGTGGATCTCTTTGCTTCGCTTCCGAAGTGAACCATCAGCTGAAAAAATTCTGTACCAGAGAGAATCACCTCCTAGCATGGAAGGTGGATGCCTTGACCTTCCCCTGGAAAACCCTCTTTGTGTATGCATTCCCTTCTCTGCCTCTTGTCCCCAAGGTACTGATAAAAGTAAGGGAGGAGAGAACAAAGTCCATCCTCATTGCCCCAGATTGGCCCAGGCAACATTGGTACTCTTTACTGCGCAGCCTGACCTTACAGCCTCCCAGGCAGCTCCCCCTGTTCTCAGACCTCTTAACTCGGGGGAGGGGGTATGCTGCACCCAGACTTACAGACTCTCAAACTATCAGCATGGCTAATACTCTAAAGGCAAACAAGGGGCCCCTGTTAAGCAAACAGGTCCTAGACATTATCACAGAGGCCAGAAGGCCCAGCACCAGAAAATCTTATGCAGGAAAATAGAAAAGATTCTGTTCTGCTCCTGGAGCCAGTCCAGGGGGGGCAGTAGCTCACAACCTTCCATCGCTCATATCCTGGACTACCTAGCGGAGCTACTTCATATTGGCCTCTCCTTCTCGTCTATTAAAATACACGGATCAGCCTTTTCAGCTCATTTTGATACAGAACAGCCCCTGTTTTCATAGGTTCATAGGTAGGTACTAGGCTATCGGCCCTGGGGCCTATATAAGCCTAGCCAAAAAGGTACCCTGGCTTTCGCCACCCAAGAAAGTAATTTTCCTGTGCCCCTGTCGAGCAGAGCCACAGAAGTGATACCCGGGGTGAATTTCCTATTTCCCATCCAATCATCAAGATTTTTCCTGAAGAGTGCTAATGAGGAGCTCTGTTTGACATAGATAGGTAGTCTGTTCCAGAGTATGGGACGTCTCTGGGACAGGAATCTATCCCTCCGGCATGCTCTGTTTATTGTGGTGACAAGGTTTAGGACCCTAGAGTGTGTAGCTCAGAGGGATTGGGATTTCTTTAAGTGGAGCATGTCCAACAGCTCTGGGTTTGACTTAGCTTTGTATGTTAGGCAGAGATCGCCTCCGAGTAGGCGATATGCGATGGAGTTTTTGAGACGGTCGGCGAAGGGCATTTGTTTGAGGCCAGTAATCCTCTTTGTGAGGTATTTCTGTGTCCTTTCCAGTTGTTGTAGATGTCTTGTGAGGTACATACCAAAAGGGGCGTTGTACTCTGTAATGGGTCTAATGAGTGATGAGTAGAGGGGAACAATGACCTCTATTTTTCTGGATGAGAAACCTTTTGTGATGAGGTCAGCCACGTAGAAGGATTTCCTGACCACTGTGGCGATGTGACTACTGTGCACCTGTGTCCCAAGGTCTCTTATCACACTTTCGGCGTTACGTAGACTACCACATATGTGGTAGTTCATGGGTACAGAGTTTTTACCAAAGGGGATGACAATACACTTTTTGGCATTCAGCTTCAGGCCATGGCTTTGACACCAGGCATCTGTCTCACTGAGGCCCTTTTGTATTATGTCCACATCGTTAGGAGTTTCGATTATGGCTCCTAGTTTGCAGTCATCTGTAAACTTTGTTAGCCAAAGACCTTCTGTGTTAGCCTGTACTTCAGAGAAGTAGATACCAAACAGGAAAGGACCCAGGACTGAACCCTGTGGTACTCCACTTGACACTGGTCTGAAGTTGGATTTGGAGTCTGCTACCTTCACTGTGTGGGTTCTGTCTGTGAGCCAGTTGGCAACCAATCTTGTGACATAGGGATTTATACCTAGTTTAGTGAGCTTATCTATAATTCCAGAGTGGGGGATGGTGTCAAAAACCTTGACGAGATGTAGATAAGCTGTGTGAATCAGCTAACCCTCATCTATGGCTTTGGTGACTGCTTCAAAGAAGTCAATCAGGTTTAGGAGACATGATCTGCCTTTTACAAACCTGAACTGGGTAGGGTCCAGAGTTTGGAGATTACCAATGTCTTTGTTTATGAGTTCCATGATGATACGTTCCATGGCCTTGCAGACCAGGCTCATCAGGCTAATGGGGCGGTAGTTCCAGGGGTCCGTCGTGGCTCCCCCTTTGTGGAGTGGGGTAACCGTCATGGTGCGCCATTCAGTGAGCACAAAGCCTGAGGTGAGGCTGTGATTGAACATGGTACTTAGATAGGGTGCCAGTTCATTCTGTTTCATTCTGTAGTTCATGTAGAATGCAGCTTGGGATATTGTCAGGTCCCATGGATGCTGTGTTCTTGGCTTTGGAGAATGTGATTTTTACCTGTGCAGCCATGAATACAGGAACTCTGCATTCTTCCGGTATAGAGATGGGCCCTCTAGGGGGTGAGAGAGGGGTAAAGTTAGCACTGAACCTGTCTCCCTGGATGTTGGCAATATCAGGTGGTTCTGTATATTTAGTGCCATTGTGCTGTAACTCAGAGCAGATCTGAGTGCTGCCATTGAGATTCTTGACATAGCTATAGAATGCTTTGTGGTTGTCTTTAGAGTCAGTGGCAATTTTGTTTTCATAACTACCTTTGGAGTATTTTATGAGGGATCTCAGCTTCTTACTGAGGTTGACCAGGGAGTTCCTTCAGTCATGGGATTTTACTGTTTCTTGCAACAGTTTCTTTCTTCTGTTGTAGAGTTTGTTTATGGCAGGGGACCACCAGATTGGCTTACTATTTCTGGAGGACAGCATCTTGGTTGTATTAGGGATAGCATGATCCATGCACTCGTGTAAGTGCTTATAAAGTGCAATTGTGTTGGATTCAGCAGTCGTACCTCAGTTGTCCATCTGCATGGGTGTCATGAAGTTTGCCACTTCTGTCTTAAGAAGTGTGAATTTGGCTTTGGAGAAGTTTTTTATGTTGTTTTTCCGGGTCTATATTATATAATCGAAAGTTGACAATGTCAGACGCTCTAAAGAGCGAAAATACATGAACTCGAACTTCTTATTGTGGGGGGCTGCGCCCTCCCCCCCGCTAAATATATATTCCAACTCTGAGATTGCACTACAGTGAGGAAAGGGCAAATATTCTGATCTTCACTGTACTGCGATCTCAATAACAGAACTTCGAGTTCTGCCATTTTCGCTGTTTAGAGCGTTCGATATTGTCAACTTTCGATTATATAATATAGACCCGTTTTCCCATCCTTTGATTAAACAATTCCTCAGAGGGGCTTCTAATATCAGACCTCCCAGAAGGGCACCAACTCCAGCCTGGGACCTGAATTATGTTTTGGAAAAACTAACTTTACCACCCTTCAAACTGCTGCTTCAGGAGAACTAAAATACCTCTCCTGGAAGACCTGCTTTTCTCCTAGCTATCATCTCAGCTAGGAGGGTTTCAAAACTTCAGGCACTGATGGCCATTGAGCCCTTCATCATCTTCTATGCAGACAGGGTCTCCCTGACGACTAATCCCTCCTTTATGGCCAAGGTGGTATCTAATGTAACTCTCAACCAGGCCATACATCTACCCACATTCATTCCTAATGCTCAAAACAAGGGGGAAAGAATTCTGCACTCTCTGGATGTGGATAAACAGCTCAGGTGCTATCTGGACCGTACTAAACCCTTCAGGAAAACAGACCAACTACTGGTCAGCTTTGTCCCAGGGGCAGAGGGGAAGCCCATCTCCAAGCAAACCATTTCCAAACGGATATCACACTGTATCCATTTCAGGTGCAGTTTGCATGGGAAACCCCCAAGTGTATTCAAACCCATTCCACTAGGGCAGCCTCCACTTCCACAGCATTCCTCGGAGGAGTTCCCACCAGGGGCATCCTGGAAGCTGCCACCTGGACTTTTGTTCATACCTTTACCAAGTATTACCACCTACCCCTATTTTCTAAGGGTAGGGCAGGGTTTGCCTCTGCAGTTCTGCAGAGCATGCTGACCCATTCCTAGATCTCTTACAAATCCTACCACCCCTCTCCTCAGCTTTCTGAATCCTCCCACAGGTGATGACTGCAACAATGAAACATGAAGAGCATAGTACAGTTGTGTACACTTACCATAAATGTAGATGTTCAAGTGTATTCACTGTTGCAGTCCTGGTTTCCCACCCTCCTTCCCCCTTATATCTTCTTTTTTTAGGGAGACATGAGTTTCTAATGGTGGCTTTTAGCCACCAGGACCACTTTCTATATTTACTTAGGCTTCTGACTGGTTAGGGCAAGAAAAAACTGATGTAATGGCATTGGCTGCCTTCCTTTATAGCACTGACAACCTATCTTCATTCACCAAGCGACAGCAGCTGATGTAGAAAAACATTGACTCTACCTCAGCAGGGATAACCCACATGTGATGACTGCAACAGTGAATACACTCGAACATCTGCATTTATGGTAAGTGTACACAACTGTACTTTTTATGCAGTATTCCTATAATATGCAGAAAAAATTACTTCTTTGTGGGTTATGTGTTTTTAATATATTTGTAATATTGATATGCTGCCCATAGCTGTTATGATATTAATTTATCTGTAGTATCTGGAAGTAATTTCCGAGACACAAGAGTAATGCTCTTTTTTGTTTCTCATTTTTTGGCCTCTCGTTCACTTCTGTGGCATGTCACAACTACTGTAGGAGCTGACATGACACGTGGGTCATATCGGAAGAAAACAAGGGAGAACCTTTCCTTGACCCTTTCCAGAAATGTACTGCAAGATTTCTTTATAGTTCTTACAGGAAATGGAATAGCAATACAGAAGCAGGTCAAAGACCCTTGGGGAAATAAGCAGAAGATAAAAAGAGAACAGGAAATGTATGTGATTATCATCAGTTTTTCTTCTAAACAGGGTTTTATCAGCAATCCTTTCATTACTGTGCAGAGACAGTCTTCAGTGTTGGTGCTTTCAGTTTTTATATCTGACATGGTGCAAAGGCCAAACAAAAAGAATCTTTGTTTCTGTTTGTCTCTTCTATAAATAACTGCTGTGAGAAAGAATGAAAATGAATATTTGCTAGTGTTCATTCCCATTTGAAATATAAATTGTCTCACTTTTACTCTCTGTTTAAAGGGTATCTGTGCATCTTGAGGCATAAATGGAATAAGTGCAGCCGAGTTATAGTTTACTTTTTTTTTGGGGGGGGGGGGTAAATGAGGGCATTTGTTTAAGTTATGCAGTTAAATAGCTATGCAGAACAGAATAGCTACGCTATAGTGTCTCACATATGTGGAAGAAAGGATGATCAAAGGAGGAACCTGGCAGTTGTCTGTCCATGAATCCGACTGCCTAGCCTATATTTGGCTACAACACTTTTGTAAAGGACTTTGAGTCCTTTTAGTATAACAGGCTACACCCAGGGGGTTGTGATATTGAATTGCTACTCCTAAACTACCTTTAGTTCTGATTCTTTTCCTTCCCATCTCTCAGATTTTCTCAAAAAAAAATAATGAATGTAAGTCACAAAGCACTTGGATGCCCAGCAACTCAAATATAACAGTTTTTGCACATCTGCTGCGTTAACTGGGTGGGGTTGAAGGCTGAGCTTTAAGTAAACAAAAAGAACAGTTTCACCTTTTAGATGCATGTGGTACTGCTACCTATGTGGCCAAATACAGTGGGTAAGGAACTATGTACTCACAATGACATTTTGTTGTAAAATACCATTGAAATGCATGGAGACTCAACACTAAATAAAATATGTACAGGCAAAAAACTTGATCCCTGGAGAGTGTATTTACTTCATTAATTAATATATTATTTTTAAAGCCTTTGTTTATGTAGCATTCGTTGCTTGGTAACCTTTTGGGGAAGGTTTGTTAAAGGTGCAATTCAAAATAAGTAAGAAGCACTAGAAAAATAGTAGCATTAACGAAAAATGCTACCACGAAGGGCAGAAACCACATAACTACATCATTAAATAAAAATATGCAGAAACCATATAACTACATTATAAAATAAAAACAAACATACACAAAATTCATAATGCAACATATCACGAGAAGTATAATTATATTCCTGTGCAGTTGTTTAAATTGATTAATCTTTAAGTAGTATTATCTGATAACAAAATGTCATGTTACTACAGTCTGCAGAAGCCAGAAATAGCTTAGCTGTGAGACATAATACTATGTGTCCCTACTCTTCAAAAAATTGAGTGATTCTAACAAAAAAGTGAATTTTGACACTCCGTAGTACACCTTTAAAACATTTTTGAAGAGGTTTCGTCTCTTTACACATTACTGTACTTTGGCCTGGGGGAACTTCTTCGAGGTAATGCAGACTTGGAGCTTGTATAACTCATATCGCTTTTACAGTTTAACTATTCTGAAGATTGCAGCTACATTTATTCTGAAGATTTCAGTTACAGTCTTTCAGATTGACAAGAACATCCAGGCATTAATTACATGCAGGCATTTCTTTTGGGATCCTTAATGAAAAGAACACTCTGGCCATGTGTTGTGTATATAGGTATGGAATGTTACATACAGAGCATATGACACTGACGTATGTATGCACGGGTGTCAGATTTACACGCAGAGCACATGACACTGAAGTATGTGCTTATGAGATGTTGCACACTGAGCGTATGACACTGTTGTATGCATAGGTGTGAGATATTACACACTGAGCATGTGACACTATTGTGTGAATGTATGAGAGATGTTACACATTGAGTATGTGACAGTTTTGTGTGTGTGGGTATGACATGCAACAGACTGAATGTGTGAAACTATTGCATACACGAATGTGAGATGTTACACACTGAGCTTGCAGCACTGTTGTGTGTATGCTTGTGAGATGTTACACACTGAACGTATAGCATGTTGTGAATGCTTGTGAGATATTACACACTGAGCATATAGCATGTTGTGCATGCTTGTCAGATATTACACACTGAGCGTACATGTTGTGCATACTTGTGAGATATTACACACAGTGTATAGCATGTTGTGCATACTTGTAAGATGTTATACACTGAGCGTACAACATGTTGTGCATACTTGTGAGATGTTACACACCGAGTGTATTGCATGTTATGCATGCTTATGAGTTGTTATACACTAAGCGTATAGCATGTTGTGCAGGCTTGTGAGATATTACACACTAAGCGTATAACATGTTCATGCTTGTGAGATATTGCACACTAAATGTATAGCATGTTATGCATGCTTGTGAGATATTACACACTGAGCTTATAGCATTTTGTGCATGCTTGTGAGACATTACACACTGAGTGTATAGCACTGTTGTGTGCATGGGTCTGAGATGCTACAGACTGTGCACTGTTGCTTCAATGAGAAGATATTACTGTATTTCTCAGGCAACATAAGCAACTCAGCAGATGAATGACTTCTGGTGATGTTTATTTTCATTTCATGTTAGGATAGATATGAGGCAAATGGTTACTCAGCAAACAAAGGAGTACTTGGACTAGGGAATCAGGAAAGAACTGAATGGCTTTTGTCCAGTAGGCAAGAGCTGAATTAATTTTGTGTTATGTTCATTCTGATATGTGAGCTGTCTTTTAATCTATTTCTTTCCACTCCCTACTTCCATTTTAAATAAGTCAGTCTGAAGTGCAGCATGCGTGAAGTATGAGTACAGCATTATCGCTGCTAAGCTGTGTTGTGCATCTCAGGAGAGAGCTACTTATAGAATGAGTGTGTGATCCGTAGTGCTACCAAGTGGGTCATCTTGGAACTATTAAAACTTAACAGCACTTCAAGGACCAAATGGTGAAGCTCTCACTGTGCTCTGTCAAGCACAGCAATAGTATCATCTGTAGCAGTGTTATGATCCTGCAGCAAGCCTGTCCTCTACACATCATGCAGCTAATGCCAGGAAAGCAAACAGCATAAAGATCACTGCTGTGGCAGGGCAAGAGTCAGGGTGTGGCTGCCATCCAGGGAGGGCCTTGAGAGAACAGTCTTATACCCCTGCCTGGACACAGCACCACAACACCAGGTGCATATGGGGACCATGGCAGAGACCAGTCTTATTTCTCCTCCTTCTCTGGACCTACATAGTGGAGACACTGTGGGAAACCTATAAATGACCTTTACAGTAAGATGCTAGGAAATGAAATATAAACTTAAGCAACAGTCAAAAAAATCTTCGTCTTCCACCCACTTCCTCTTGTTGCGCTTATGCTGCTCTGCATCTCTTAAGAAAAAAGGTCATCATTAATACAGGATAAGACGGTGATCCATCAGACATGACATGTAACTATTAACATGGCTACCAAATTTCTATAGCATCTCCTCCACCCAGTAATGGAGCAGGTCAAGGTGACATTGCTTTAGGTCATTGTAATGATGCCTGCACTATTTGGCCATGCATTTAATAAGATTAGTCTTGGTCATGACCATGGCCATAGCCCCTCAAGGAACAGGATGGTGGACGTGCATGCACAGACATATGTTCATGCATCACTGGCACACTGCCTAGTGCTGTATAGTTGTGCAATGCACATAAATGAGCAGCTGCACATGCAGACCTTGTCTAATGCCAATTCATGAACACCTTATATGTAGCTAACATGGAAGTGATGGCTGGTGCAGTTAAATGATACAGGGATCCAGAGGTATTGACTCTAAAAGCCTAGTTTGCATACTTAATTTGCTAAATGGTTCAAATTATCATGCTGTTCTGTGGTAGTGCAGTTTTGAACTCTCACTCTCTCTACCAACTTGAAGTGCTTTATGAATGTTTTTGTTTTTTGTCCAGTCACTGAGTGGCAGCAGTTTTATTCAGAAAACTAGCAGTTACACCTAGTTGGTAAGGTGTATCCCTGACTGATGTACTGTTATTGAAGGGCTGCAAGAATCCCTAATGAGTTGGCCAGCTGTATTTATTTGCTGTACTACTTAGAGGCATCCATTGCAGAGATGAGTCAGGAGATGCTGTCACTGTCATAGGTTCATAGATTAGTACTAGGCTAACTGCCCTTGTAGGCCATTTTAAGCCTAGCCAGTTGCTTCATGTGAGAATCAAACTCTGCAGTTTGTGTCTGTAAGGTAAACACCTTAACCGTTATGCCAATCTTCCACCCAGTTTAAACTTGCTTGTTGATGAGATGTTCCTTCTTTACTTGCTGTTATGAGATGAGATATTCCTTCTTTTGGTGGGGAGTGTGCGGGGGTCTATTTGTATGTGTATAATGCCCTATTTAAGGATGGCAGGTTAGTTAATTAACTTGCTGTAGCTCAAACTCTGTACCTTGATTACAGGAGACAAGAGCCCGAATCCTCTACACCAACAACCAGACTACTGAAAGAGTGTGAGTTTCAGTGCATTTTCAATGAATTGTGAGTTTCAACTAAAGAGAAGTTTACTACTGCTCATGCTAAGTCTGTTTTCAATGTGCAACTGCCTTGTGTAGCAAGCTGCCATCAATGTTTGTGCTATCAAATTTGAAAGTAATGTTAGTAGCGCAACAGGTAGCATAGCTGCTTTTGCTGCAGAAGGCTGTGGGTTCTACTCCCACACCATGTAGATGGATTGCCAATATTGCGGTGCACTTTAAGGGGGGATGAGTGTATCCTCATTTGGATGAGATGCTTAGTAACTATGAACCTGTTTTCCAGCTATTCCTCATTGTAATATTACCAGCTTACCAATATTTTTTTAATGTAACATAGGCAATTTATTCTTCAAGTTCAGCAGCCACTGTATTTGTAGATGAAACACTGAAATATAAAGTTGTTTGCCTACAGCAACCTCTTCATTAGTTACAGATCTCTTTATTATGGAATTATTCAGATGACTTTTACTTCTGGAGATATTGGGCACATTGACTGATACTGGTGGATTGTAATGACAGTAAATTTGTGTGGCCTTTCATGGTTGAAATGTTCTGAAATGGGTAGTTTTGTCATTATTGATTCATACATTTTGTTTCATTGCTTACTGGAAATATATTCAAAAACCACAATTTTAAAACGCACATCACAAGTAGTGCTGTTTTATACAAGGAATATACTTTAACACAATCTGGGAGGTGAATCAAAGAACACATGCATATTTGCAAGTTCCTAAAAATATGGGCAAGCATGTTTGTAAGTTCCTAAAATACAGGCAAGGGGCCTATGGTTTATATATATAAACTTAATCCATCACTGGCCAGATGCATTTTCTTTGAATGTGGGTTTTCATGCTGTTTCAATGAATGTGAATTTCCAGGGCAGAGAATCTTACTATTCATGATAAGTCTGTTTTCATTGTGAGACTGTACAGTGTTTGTGCTATAACATTTGAAATAAAAGTTTTAAATTAAATCCAAGTATCTGTAATCATTGTAAAGTAAAGAAGAAAGTAGTATGTACACTGACAGGTTTGAACAGTGTTTATGGCAACCGGGGAGAAATAGCCAAGTAATGGGACACTGTACAAAGGGTGTGTCTTACATAACATACTGTAGGGTTACACGTTCACCCATATTGCTGTGTGGAGGTGACAGGTTGGATAAGAATTCAGGCAGTCATGTTGTGCCCCACTGAGGGGGCCACAGTTGAGGTTTCAGAAAATCTAACAGTTACACTAAGAGTTGCTATCATACTTCAATAAATCTGGACAAAGCCACAAATAATGGGGGGACAAAGGCCCAAAAATAGACACTTTTAAAATATTGCTCTTACAAACTTAGAAAGTTGATAGAATAACAGGTTTTATATTAGTATGAATTTTCTGAAGGGTATGAATTCTGAAACTCAAATGTCTGCCATTACTTTCATACTTCAGTCCTCAATGATTTGCTGGTGATATGCTAGAAAATACAGTTTTATGAGAAGCAGAACACAAATGTGAGGCAAAACTCTGGACAGTTGAGAAGTATTGTTGCTATATCCGTACAGCTGAATACACATAAACATATGTACATAATTACACCCTTTCTGTATATAGGTGCCATAGTGTCACCACAGGATTGAACCTGAGGCTCTATAAATTCAGCCAAGCTGAGATTACACAACACAGGATTGATGGAATGAAACTGGGTGGGTGATACTAGCAGGTGATGGATCATATCTGGCAGGACCTGTTTCATGACATGAATGCTGTTGGTTGGTACAACAGGAGCCTGACCATGCCAGGTGGAAGATGATGGATATAATTCTCTGTGCCAAAGCCAGGAAAAGTACAGTAGCCCAGTACAGGGCAATGACAGAGGTTGGCCTACCTTATTCCAAGTGTTCAACAAAGGTTGAACAGCTTTTGGTCTCCCTTGATTGGCATGATGAACCATGACTCATTCCTGATGGAGGCCTAGACATCAAGTGTAGGCTTCGCTCACCCCAGCTGTTTCTCTTTGAGTAAGACAACAGGTTAGTATTACCTAGCTCAGGTTGCCATATACTGTTGTCATACGTGCACTGAGCATAGATTAGGCAAGTTGGCGTTATGCAGATTTCTTATTATAGGCATCTCCACTCTGCAGTGGGAACCTGTTGCCCAAAAATGTGTGAATAAAATGTGTCTACTGCCTGTCCATGCATTGTATGCATACCAGGGGAACTATGTTGACATATGTCTTTTAGTTCACTGTAGTGTTGTACCTCTTCTGTATATACAGGTACTGGCAATGTAGGTGAGGCAAATAGAGATGATGTCAGTTTGAATAACTGGATCTGGCGATGATTTTATCATTAATGTTTTAGAGTCAAAGGGCACAATAGCATTGCTTGTGGTACTCCTGACTGGATGGGGTAACACAAGTCACAAGGGTGTACTGACAGCTGTAAGAACAGCGACTCCTGAGTGTATAGCATCTCCAAAGGGTGAGAGAACTACAATGGATGAGAGCCCCAGACATTATCCTTCTGTCTCTAATGCAGCAGTGGCCTGGGACATGTGCATGGCTTCAGATGTGGGCATATATAGGTCATTAACATGGGGATACTCAATGCTGTCATATCTCCCATATTGCACCAGACATGGGCAGCACTCGAGATCGATCAGCAGATGTGCAGATTAATTATCCACACATAGTCTGCTGCTACATATTCCATTATAATGTTACAGTGTCTTGGGGGGGGGGATCAACTCAGAACTTTCAACTTGCAAAGAGATTATCAAAGAATTTGTAACCTGTAACAGCATTCATAAAGTTTTGAAGCAAGTCATGAATCAAGATGAGATTTCAAACTCAAACTATTACGTGCAATTACTATAGATGCAGACAGATGGTTTCAGATCTTTGAAGCCTTATGCAAAAAGTTTTTCTTTAGTGAATTATTATACATATTCACCACTACTGAAATAATACTTTTTTATATTGACATGGTATTGCTCATAAGTGTAATTGCCAGAGGTGATGGTAAGAGGTAATCTTTAAAACACTTAAACATTAATATCAACCCCCCTTTAATAATCTGTAATCATCACCATCACCATCTCTATAACCCCCACTTCTTTCTCATTGTCTACAAGGGGTCAGGGTGTTGTTTCTTACTGAAATTGGTACACCTTGTTTGCTGCAGCATAAACTAGATCCAGGCCTGCTGACTCTAGCTTTGTTTGTATGCTTGTTGTTTGTTTGCTTGTTATTTCCCTGAAACGCTAATTCCACCTAAAACGCGGCTTTTCAGCATTTCTGTGGATCCCTAGTGATATCTGCATTGCTTACTGTACTTATTTCCTTGTTTCACTTGAAAGAAAGTTACTGTTTGTCGTTTTTGCATTTAAGTTACCTGTAACACATTGCATTTAAGTTACCTGGCATTTTCTCACTAAGTCAGCACTAAAAAATTAAAAGCACTACACCCTCACAAACTCCCCTTGAGTACCTTGTTCCCCATTGGCCCTTTTTTCAATTATAAAGGAATTCCCAATACTATTCTAGCATGTCCAAAGGTCAATTGTCAATCTCCTCTCCGGTCCAGCTGGTGAATCTGGGAATCTTGAGGCAATGTTACAACTGCCTCATATACACAGACAACCCTCTCCTCCTCCCAACAAATTCCAACACATGTGAGAGATGCAACCATATAGCCAAACTGGAGGCTAAGCTTTCTCAACTCAGTACTGGCGTAACCAGTCAGGAGGAGAAGGAAACCACACTCACTACAATTCCAGTCTCACATAGACCTACCACGACAGCAAACCAAACACATAAACACACAAAAACATACTCGGAGGCTCTAAATAAAAATCTGCCTAAGCAGCAGAGACCTCCAAAGCAGACACCCAAGCAACCGCTACCCCAAAACAAAACATGTGCAACACATAGCTCACAAAGCCAGTGTGCCGAACAGTCACAGCCCTTAAGGCTAAACAACACACTTGATACACTTGTAATAGGTGACTCTATCGTCAGGCACACTGACGTCCCGCTCACCAGGCTGAACAAGGAGAAGGTCACGGTGAGCTGCCTGTCGGGCGCTTGGATCCGCCACATAACACAAGCACTCAGGTCACTCCAAGGCAAGTACAAATATGACTCAGTCATTGTCCATGCTGGTGTGAATGACCTGAGACGTACCTCCCTGGACTACATGAAAAGAGACATAGAGGAGCTCTCTGAGCATGTAGCCCAGGCCGGTATGACCCTGACCTTGAGTAGCATCTTACCCTCACCAAGAATGATGCCACAATATGAAGACAAGCTGATCAGTTTCAACAATTGGCTTAAGTACTGTTGTCATTCAAAGGGGATCCAATGCCTGTCATCCTGGGATGACGTGCTCGACAAGCCACGATGCTTCGCTAGGGACGGCTTGCACCTGTCACCCCTGGGCTTTCAGATATTGGCAAAGGCTCTTGCTACCCCCATAGTGCCTTTTTTAGGCAAGGGTCAAAAGACAAACCCACCTCCATAGGTATCACAAGGAATAAGAAACTAAGAGTAATGCTACTCAACGCCAGAAGTCTAAAGCTCAAGATGCACGCACTTGAAACTCTCCTTAGCGTGGAGAACATCGATATCTGTGCAGTAACAGAAACCTGGTTCAAGGCTCCCGAGAGCACCCCAGCACTACCAAGTTATACCTCATACCATGCTTTTCGGCCCCAAAACTTGGACCGAACCACAAAAGGAGGGGGAGTGTCAATATTCGTCAAAGATACCCACACCTTCAGGTTGGTGGCACAGCACGAAGCATCAGAGACTATCCATGTGCAACTAACAGTGGGTAAAACTGCCTTCCAGTTTATAGCCTGCTACAGACCACCCTCCCAAACCCAGGAACCCCACTCGGCCTTCCTGAGAACACTGGAAAATATGAAGGTCTCTCCAAACACCATTATATTGGGTGACTTCAACTACCCAAACATAGACTGGGTGCATTACTCTAGCTCCAACACCCTAGCCCAAAGGTTCCTAGAATTTATAAACTCAAATGCTATGGAACAACTTGTTACCACTCCCACAAGAGAGGAAAACATACTGGACCTGATCATCACCAACATGGGGACTCTATGCTCCAGACCAGAAGTGTATCCCCTCACTGGTAAAATCAGACCATAAACTAATCTCACTGGATATTCACATCCCGACCCCACCCCCTGCCCAGAAAACCACAGTGGAAAACTTCTCTAAAGCAAATTTCACACTCCTCAAAACCGAGGTGGAATCCTTCAAAGCCCCCGGACCTGTGGAAAATACGGCCCAGACCGCAGAATCCTTTATAAACGCATTCTATGAACACCTTCAGGAATGCATGGATCATGCAATCCCAAATAAAACCAAGACCCAATCCTCCAAAGGCAGACGTCCTGTCTGGTGGACCCCAGCCATAAACAAACTATACAATAGAAGGAGGAAGCTACTACATGATAGAGCAAAATCCCAAAAAGGGAAGGCATCTCTGATCAGTATTAGCAAAAAACTACAGGCACACATAAAATCGTCTAAGGCCAGCTTCGAGAGAAAAATTGCACAGGACACTAAGGATAATCACAAGGCTGTCTTTAGTTATGTTAGGAACCTGGGTGGGAATTCCCAGATATGCTCAGAATTAGTCCAAAATGACAAAAAATACACCGAACCCACAGACATTGCCAACATCCTAGCTGACAGGTTCAGTGCAAACTCCCCCCACTCCCCACCAAAAGGGCAAATATCTATCCCAGCAGAGTGCTGCCCCCCCTGACATCTCAGATGCTCAGGTAGGAGCCGCCCTCTCCAAAGCAAAAACACAGCATCAATGGGACCAGACGGTGTCCCGGGCTGCATCCTGCATGAACTCCAAGAAGAGTTAAACCCAAACATAAAACTACTGTTCAGTCTCAGCCTTACTACAGGATATGTACCCAAAGAGTGGCGTACAGCAACAGTGGTCCCTCTCCACAAAGGTGGTGCCTCAACGGATCCTGGAAAGTATCGCCCCATAAGCCTGACTAGCTTGGTCTGCAAAGCTATGGAAAGGATCATCATGGACCTCATAAATAAAGATATTGGGGACCTACAGACACTGGATCCTACCCAGTTCGGCTTTGTTAAGGGCAGATCCTGCCTCTTAAACCTGGTCGATTTCTTTGAAACAGTCACCAAGGCCATTGACGAGGGGAAGGTGGTCCACACAGCCTACCTGGACCTCGCAAAAGCCTTCGATACAATACCCCACTCTGGCATTATAGATAAGCTCACCAGCTTAAATATAAACCCCTATGTCACTAGATGGGTTGCAAACTGGCTCAAGGACAGAACCCACATGGTTAGAATTGCTGGAGGCATGTCAGACTCCAAACCAGTTACAAGTGGCGTCCCACAAGGCTCAGTCCTGGGACCTGTTCGGTATATATTTCTTGGAGGTACAGGCCAACACGGAAGGACTGTGGCTGACCAAGTTCGCAGATGACTGCAAACTGGGCACCATAATCGACTCTCCAGCTGGCAAAAGCATTCTCCAAAAGGGCCTCATAGAAACAGACAACTGGTGCCAGAGCCATGGCCTCAAGCTAAACGCCAAAAAGTGTATAGTCATCCCCTTTGGCAAAAACAAAGTGCCCACAAATTACCACATAGGTGGTAATCCATTAAGTACAGAAGAAGTAATTGGGGACCTGGGGACCCAAGTTGATAGCAATCTCTCATTTGACAACCACATGGCCGAAGTGGTTAGAAAAACATTTTATATAGCCCACCTAATCATGAAGGGATTCACATCTAGATCAGGGGAGGTCATAGTGCCTCTTTACTCATCCCTCATCAGGCCCATAATTGAGTACAATGCCCCTTTTGGGATGTATCTTACCAGAAACCTGCAGCAACTGGAAAGACCCCAAAAGTACCTCACCAAGAGGATCAAAGGGCTCAAACAGATGCCATATGCTGCCCGGTTAAAGAAACTCCAGCTCTACTCAGTGGCATACCGCCTGCTCAGAGGTGATCTGTGCCTGACGTATAAAGCCATGTCCAACCCGGAATTAATGGACATGCTGCACCTCAGAAAATCCAAATCCCATCGAGCTACGTGCTCGAGAGACTTGAACCTCAGCACTGAAATAAATAGGACATGCTGGAGGGACAGATTCATAACCCAGAGGCTCCCTTCACTCTGGAATAAAATCCCAGTCCAGGTTAGGCAGAGTCCCTCATTGACTCTCTTCAAGAGGAATCTTGGTGAGTGGATGGGAGATCGTAGGTTTACCCTGGGTATCACTTCTGTGTCACTGTTAGACAGAGGCACAGTATACTAACCTCGAAAAAGGGCATAGCAAAATTAATTTAAAATGGGTGACGAAAGCCAAACACACTCTGGCTAGGCTTATAAATGCCCTAGGGCAGATAGCCTAGTATGAACCTATGAACCTATGAACCTAATCAACCATCAACTGTCAACATATCTCTCGATTCAGTGTCACTGTCCTACTTTCTTCGACAGTCATGACTGATTGTTACATGTCTTCTTTGATACAGTCCATACATCTCTTGTGTACTGTTGTCAGCATTATCATCATAAACTCCCTTTTCCCCATTTTGTATTTGAGGTCATGGTTTTGTGTCAACTGTTGCCATTTTTTTCAATTTAATGTCACTCTACTGTCTTCTTTAACAGTCATGCCTGACTGTCGCAGGTCTTCTCCAACACAGTCCAACCATCTCTTTCCTAGATGTCCTCATTTCCTCTTGTTTTCTTCCTGTCTGTCCCAAATCTTTTTTACCAGATTATCTTCTACTTTCTTGCACATGTGCCCAAACCACTGCAATCTGTTCTCTTTGACCTTCTCTGTGATTGGAACTACCTTGGACTCTGCTCTGATGTCCTCATTTCATTATCTGTCCCACAGTGTGCACCCTACCACCTGTCGCAGGCACTGTATCGCCATCACCTCTAGCTTCCTCAATTTCTCTGCCTTCACAGCCCAGGTGCCTGTATCATACAGTAGTACTGGTCGCACCACTGTCGTGTACACCTTACTTTTCAGCGTGTTTGGCATTCTTCTGTCATACACTACACCTGATACACTGTGCCAGTTGGCTGCAGCCCCTCTGATTCTAGCTCTGACCACCTCATTCAGACTTCCCTTCTCCTCCATCACCCCTCCTAGATCCTTGAATGTGTTCACCTATTCCTCTATTTTCCTTATATCTAAGTTTTCAGCTTCTTCTGATTTTCCCTTATTTGCTGCCATTAAAAATTGTCTTGTCTGTACACAGTTTTGTCCCGTGTGCCTTCAGTTGTACATTCCACTCAACTATCATTTGCTGAAGTTCAGAGTCTGCTTGATACCACATTATCTGCATACAGCAGGCTTATTAATCTGCCCCTGCAGCCTGTTTGCCAGTACAGCCCATCATCAGTATGAATAACAGTGGACTCAAGAAAGCTAAACTCTGATCCACATCCATTCTCACTGGGAACCTCTAGGTCCGAACACTGTTCATATTTTTGTTATTGGATCCTTGTACATAGCCTGCATTAATTCTGTCAGTGTTTCACTGACTTTGAACCATCACAATACTGTTCAAATCACCTTTCTTGGGACCTTGGCATATGCTTTTTCCAAGTCAGGGAATGCCCTGTTGGCTCTTTCCTTTTCTCTAGCTTACTCTCAACTATCTGTCTCACTGCAAACATTGGGTCTGTTGTGCTGCATCCTGATCTGTATCCAAACAGCTCATTTTCTGTCTTGCTTTCTACTTCTCTGTGCATTTATTTATCAGTCCCCCTCCCCAATACTTTTCTGCAGTGTGGCCGGAGGTTGATACTTCTTTAGTGCCCACAGTTGTGAATGCCCCCTTTGTTCTTGTACACTGGCATGAGTATGTTTATTCTCCAGTCATCTGGGATACACCTTTCTCTCCATCCTGTAATGAGTACATTATAGAGCCATATCTCCCCTGTCTCACCCTACATCTTTATCATATCTGCCGTAACCTCAAAGATCTTGCTGCTTTCCCTGACTTCATTTTCCTTAGTGCTGTCCTTACTTTTTATATGGGCTGTTCTTCCTACGTAATTGTAGGCTGTGTCCACAATACAGCTTATGTGGGGTTCTGTTTATTTAATAATCTGTAACTCTCAGGAGATAATTAGAAGTTATTCAGCTGGTCCCTTAGGGGAACTTACCTTAATGCTGTGATTCTTCTTGTGCGTAATGTTTGCATTTAAAGATATTATTTGTAGCTGGCAGAAATGTCGCGTGGCTTCTCAGAAGATGCTGCCCAACGTCACTGACCATTCCATTATCTCTCTGTGGACCTGGAGTATAGACACAAAGATGCATGTGGTCAAGTGAGGGCTATTGTGGCACACACTGCTTCCATTAGCACATCCATGAGAAGGATAGAGGGACTGCCAGTGCCATCTTATCTGCCACCTCTGGCTGAGTAGAACCTGGATGTGGTAGGTTCTGGACATGTAATGGACCTGAATGGGATATATATGATACAGGAACAATGCACACTGAATGAATGACATCAGTGACACAAGATGCCATAGGCCCTAGCACCTCTTAATGTGGGTGGTGATAAGTATCAGACTTTAGACCAAGATCCATGATCAGCTCACTCCAACCTAGTCCTATAGTAGCAAACCATCCCTTCAACAAGATTTCTCATGCCCTTTTACTCATGACGAACACAAGTCAAAGTAGCATAATGGTATCTCAACTCTGACACTGAAGGAAATGGTTTCTGGCACCCCATACCACCCAGACAGTGAGGCTGCAGGTCTTACCTTCAGTTACATGTTGCCGTCCAGTAGTGCTACAAACTAGCGGTGCAATGTCTACCCTTGTCAAATGTGCAAATGGTCAGGATGACTGTGACGCACAACACCTCCCAGGCTGTATTGTAATTGTGTGTTGTGTGATGCACAGTGTGACTAGTGTTTGCACTGAACAGCAGAACTAGGAAGTAGTACTCCGTGCTTCTTGTTTGTAATGTGCTGTTGCTTTTATTAGGATTATCATGTGACTTTTTCATTATCTTAATTGAGGGGTGGTAACTTTAAAAGTATTGTTTTGGCTGTTTATTTACATCTGAGGAAGTTTTACATGGAAGTAAAATGAAAGTGCTCATAAACAATAAAATACTTATGTATTTTCACTACCTCCACTCATTTGGATTTTGAGATTTTTTAATAGAAGTTTAGCCTCGGCAGCCTTGTGGTTTGTGTATTTTCTCTGCTTTATGGTTATCTTGGCCTATAACTGTTAAGTTGACATTGCTGTTGGCCAAAGCTGCCATGTACAGCACCCGGTTCTGCGTACCTGGGGATCCTGTCGTATGGCTGTCCTGCATTCACTCTTCTACTTTTCCATGGTCTTGCTCTTAGAAGGACACAGGTTTCACTAATTTGGGAGTTAGGCAATCAGAGAATCCCATTTTGGTGAAACCTTATCTCAGCAAACTCAACTGATCTTCAATACATGTACACGCACGCACACACACACACACACACACACACACACACACACACACACACACACACACACACACACACACACACACACACACAGACCCACACTTAATTTCATCTGATTGGTCTATATGCAAACCGAAAGTTGGTTATTTTATGACCATCTGTAGAGTTTATGCATCTTGCATAAAACAACAGCTTGACCAGCGCAGCATTCAAACCTAGGGCCTCACCATAATCTATTTTGATGCACCCAGCCTCACCTAACATTGTTAAAACTGACATACATATACATAGATACAATATGGGCATACCCTAGTCTGCCATATCTATAGTGTTGAACCACTTGTAGTTAACCTTTCCAGTATATTCACAAACCTGGATGCATTCTTTTCTTTATTTGCTGTTATTCCACAACAATGGGATACCAGTCGTAACCTTTATTGGTATGGTAATAAAGTTCAAAAGTATGTACATTGGGTACTGAAAACTTCCTGACCTGAGATGGTCTGGTTTAGCCTTCTCCAGCACTGGGTCAGAAATATTAGCTTTCGATCTGCTTGACAATGCTAAAACTGTCCTAGCCTTCATATTCCCTTCTTTTACTTGTAATATCATGCTCACTGCCATCTTCATCCAGATCTTGTTTGCTGCTTGTATGTTGGCAGGATTTAACTGGCTTCTCAATTCTCCTTGAGATTTCAGTTCCCTTTGTTTTATTTTGGTGCAGGAACACTTTCTTCTTTAAGTGATCATGTGTAGGTGTTGACCAGATCTCATTTTGTTGAGAGAGTTGCATTTATTTTTTCTTCTTCTTAGGTTCTTCCCTTAGGTCATGGGCTTTATTTGTGCCATTTTGCTACCTTGCTACTTATTATATTTTGGCTGTTAGATTATTCAGTTTATATGTAAAAATGTGTCTTTCTTGGAATTCATTTTTTTGTTAGATTATTTGCACTGCATTTGATGTTGTACTTTTGGCATTGTTTGTTGTTGTTAGCTATGGATAAGCTTCTAGTTTCAAAAAATGTGAGTCCTGCTGTCATAAACTGCCTTTCCAGGAAAGACAAGTGAAGTGTGTTTTGTGTTAGAGTACAAATCACCACAAGGAAGACTGCAATATCTGTAGTAAACGTGCTAGATATTATTTTTATTTTATTTATCCTTTGTCAACCGAGTTAGTTCCACTAGCCTAGTAATGTCTTTTCAGGTGAGACCTGAGGTGGAATTTTACTACTAGGGGAAATTTGGACAGGGCATTGAGGTACTTCCCCCACTCCTTTTGATAGGTGATGTGGGATCTTTTATATTCACCAGAGCTACCCGTACCCCATCCCCTTATACTGCACTGCATTGTCAGCAACTGAACTTCCTGGTGTAGGAATACAACCCACAGCCTTCTGCACTAAAGTTTATTTATATGACTGATACTAATCTAATCAGTCATATAAATAAGCTTATTCTTAAAGGTTTATTACCTTGATGGGATGCCCTGGAGTTCTCTGTGTCTGCAGGCCCCAAACAGGCCTCAAATCCCAAAGGAGTCAGTTAAGTGAAAAGAAGCTTACTTTTATGGGAGTATTCTCATCCTTCACTGCTAAGGTTCCTGAAGAGGCTGAGGTCTCTAAACTGACCATTCATATGGTTGGTAATAGACTACACAAACTCCCTAGACCTGATTCTGTACAAAGGAACATTTCCTGACTCTTTGTCTGAGCAAGAACTTCCTAAGCTCTCTCTCTCTCTCTCTCTCTCTCTCTCTCTCTCTCTCTCTCTAGGTTTCTTTCTGCCAAGTTTTGCCACTTGGTTTCTTTCAACATGTCTGTTTCCCTGAACATAGCCCTGGAAAACTTAATGTAGTGTATGTTACAGGTGCAGGAAGTCCCCCTCTGTTTCCCTGCTGGGCTGGGATATCATTACCCTTTCCTCCTTGCTGCCAGCCTATTCATAAGGACCATATCCAGCATTGCTTTATTGAGGCTGTCTCAGTGTGTACAGGTTCCAGCACTGACAGGGCTTGTTTCTTCCTTGCTAGTGCCACAAGTGCTGCCAAAAGCGTAGGCACTGGTGTCTGCAGTGCTCTCTCCTCAGCCCATAGCGCTGAGGTCACAAACTCTGGTCCAGTACTGGTGTTAACTTCTTCTGTGTCTTGCTCTTGAAGTCAGAGTCCTTGGTCTTTGTGCCATTAGTTCTGAGAGTGCTGGCGTTGCTGTCAGTGCCAGGGGGTGTTTCTGTGCTGAGGTTGGTGCCAGTATTCCATCATCTTTGTGATGCAGTGCCTATCACATGGCACTGGAGTTGTCAGTGCTAGTGCAGGCATCAGAACCAGTATGGGTACTAATATTACTAATACTGTATTGCATACGCTGCCCCTGGAGCCTGTTTCAGTGCCGAACCCTGTATGGCCAGCATCTGAGGCCTTGAGAGATTTTTGACACAAGGGCAGAGAGTTTAAAGGTTTCAAGTGGAAATGTGCTACATAGTTGGAACTCTAATCTTATTTCTTTAGCTGCATCTTCCTCCAAGACAATTCTCCACTGAGAAGGCATTCCAAGAAACTATTCAAGAGGATGTACATTGGAATCACCCATTCCACACGTGGATACTGGACATGAGGGCAGTTACACTATTTCTCCCCTGATGACCAAGTTTGGGGAAACTTTAGAAATGATACAAGAGAATAGGTGTGGCCAAACATCTTCCTCTCCCCAGTTTCAGAGAATGTTCTGCAGGAGGCTTGCAGATTTCTCCTGGTTCTTCTGGCCTAGTGGTTGAAAAGAATGAACCAGACCATGAAACTCAAATGCTTACCAAAAGGTAGATGCATCCTTCACACCATTCCCACCCACCTTTCCCTGACCTGGAGGGCGGGAACTCAAATTGGTTCAGACCTGTTAATCTCTAATTGCAAGAAATCTGGACAAAGTTGAAATAATATGGGGTCAAAGAACCAAAAATAGGGACATGTTTTAAATACTGCTGTTATAAACCAGAAAGTTACTAGAATAACAGTTTTTTGTGTTAGCATACATTTTCTGAATGATATGAAGTGTGAAACTCAGATGCTTTTCATTATTTACGTACCTGAATCTTCAGTGATTTGCCAAAAAACAACAAATTTTATAAGGAGTATACCCAACACTCCAAAAATATGAGGCAAAAGAATGGACATTCTGCGAAAATCTGGACAGTTGAGAGGTGTGCAGAGATTGTTAGATTTATGAATTTAAAGGGTTTGTACTGTGCTTTGCTTTTCAACAGCTTACTCTAGAGCTGGAGAAAGATGGCAGTGTGCAAAATATTATGTGGAAAGCGGAGGAGCTAAATCCTGAGAATGTTTTGTTTGTGCTAAGCAGATTGAAAGTTCGTGTTTCAATTCTAGTGGTTGAGGATGATGAACCACGGCCATACAGGTCTGTCATAATAAGTACATAACTTTTGATTAGGAATCATTTTATCTGTGTATTCTTCCTGAATTTTTAAAGTTCAGCACTTTCTGTTATGCCTAGTCTGAGTTAAATTCCTCCAGACGTTTAGGGTTTTTAATGCTGTAACTGTAGAATAAACTTGTTGACAGCTGGGCTGATGTGAAACCCTTGTAACAAGGCCCCAGGGATATTACAAGTAATGTAATAAGTGTTTCAGTTACATTTATGCATATATAAAGTTCACTTCATCTGAGTAAAAGGATTAGCTATTCAATGTATTCTCTAGGTTGTGTGATACTCACTGGCTCAGTACATGATAGACAAAAATGGATTCCTTAGGAAAGTATCTCTAATCTGTCAATAAAACTGAAATCTGTTTCCTATCTTCACCCGATCTTAGACAAAAGGGCCAAGAAGCAGTCTACTTTGTAACTGTAACCCTTTCCACATTAAACATGTTTATCTGTACACCAGTCTTCCTATTACAAAATGTTTTCCATAATCTAAATGTAGGATGCAAACAAACTGAGCCTGCCAAGATGGGTTTATTTTTCATTTAAAAATAAAACATTTCCTTGGCCTATTGGGATCCACTTAGCATAATTTATTGATTTTTGTTATGGCATTAATAGCTAATTTAATGTATAGAGACTGAGAGTACACATCTTCTGGATTTGTATATTTTCTGCATTTGCAGTACCCAGGGATATGTTACAGTGTAACAGCTAAGCTGGCTTGAATACTACATTCAGCTTTGGCAGTCTTCAGTTAAATAACATCACATCTGTTTTATACTTTACTGAGAGATTTAGTGTTTCCCTAAGTTAACCAAAGACACTTGAAGAAGTTTAGAGACATTCTTCAAATTATGCATGAATATTAACTGTCTACTAACAAATGTAACATGGTATGTTGCAACTTGTCAATGCCTTACTGCTGTCAGGGTGGTGATATTGCACACTTTGTAATAATTTAGTGGCTCATATAGCAGATCAGACAATTTTTTATGTTCCACTGAATAAATTCATTTTTGGGGATAGGTAGTGTTTGATTGTTTGCGCTGTAGTGGAAGGAAGGATGCTTTTATATAATGAATGCTTTCAGCAAATCATTGCATGCCAGATCTGAATAGTGTTTGCACCCTAAATATGCATTAAAAAAAAAAAGTAAGGCCTTTTTCAAAATGCCCTGCAGCTAAAAAATTTTTTTTTAGAATTTTTACTGTACAGTAGACACTCTTGTAATTTTGTTTTTTTGTTGTAGTCTTGATATTCTTATTGTTTGGTTGTTCTTTTGTTTAGTTCTATAACTCTCTATATATTTTAAATGGTATAAACTATTTTTTGTATATATAAACTATAATAAAAATATTTAGAAAAAATGAACTGCACCTGGAGATTATTTAAAGTTTACCAAATGTTTGATATGATCAGGTCTCTATTTGTATTTTATGAAAACTACTTGAGATTGCTGGAATGCTATATATTAAGCATTGATTTTTCTGCCGTCATCAAGGCATAACATGACACCGCGGTGGTGGTGCTGTGGTAGCACTGTAGCCTCACAGTAAGATGCTGTCTGGTTCGACTCTCAGCTAGAGCGTCTTCTCTGTGGAGACATGCGTGAGTGGGCGTACCTTCGTTGAAGGTTGTACGTCAGGGCTGGCAACTCAGCATGTAAACATCAACTGCCAATCATTAGCGGACCGGAGTTCCGCTGTGGCGACCCCTAACTGGGAAAAGCCGAAAGACACAACAACAACAACAACATCAAGGCGTAACGTGGGTTTATTACTTCCAGGAAGACTATAATTTATCTTTTTAATAAATCGCTTTCACATTCCGCTTCTTCATACCATATACGTGTATAATACATTATGAGTACTTAAATACTATAAAATAACCAATCATTAAGGTCATTCAATTAAAAACCTAATGAATTAAAGATATATTGTCCTACACTATCTAATAGGTTGTTTTCATACACATTGATACAATAAATGCAGAAATAAATTTAGAGATTCTATTTAATGACAACCTACTACTTTATGTTAAAAAGTCATTTGCAGAAAAAAATACTACACTAAATATACTAAAACATTTGTATAATAGAAACCTACTGTAACCGATAACAGTAGAAACAACATAAAAACTATTATTAAATACAACAAATATACTAAAACATTCAAATAATAAAATCCTATTATGACCAATAACAATAAAGACAGCAATTATTACTAAATGAAATTATAATTTAAAAAAAAAAAAAATATATATATATATATATATATATATATATATATATATATATTACTTTTTAAAAGTTTTTCTCCTAGACTTAAGTATGGGTTTTAGAGAGGCCCTTTCATTAAAGGGTTTACCTCTGTCAGCCCTCAGTCTCATAATCCAGCAGATTTCTCTCTTCTCTATGGCATTTCGAATATCTCCTTCCCGTACACTAGGTGAGATGGCATCTATCACTAAGAACTTAAATTGATGTTCATTACCACAGCTCATCACATGTTTTTCCAGGGCATAAGTATGTAAATTAATCCTGATAGCATAAAGATGTTCCCTTATTCTGTTTTTCAAGAACCTATTGGTCTTGCCTACATAGAATGACCCACAAGAGTTACAGATGGTTAAATAGACCACGTGAGCAGTATTACAATTAGCACATAATGAGAAAATAAATTGTTTTCCTATATCCGGATGTGAAAAGCTACTGCTCGAATCAATATATATGCACAGAAATTGCATTGTCCACAAGGAAAGGTTCCTGATATTTGCTCTTCCGATTGAATACTTTTGACTTTGGGATGACACAGTAATCTTTTAAGATTTGGTTTATTCTTAAACCTAAATTTTGTTCTGTCTCCCACTATATCATGTATAACTGGGTCAGTAGTAAGGATGTCCCAGTGTTTATTAATAGCATCAAAACCCACATTGTTATCTGTAGTAAAGAACATTGGCACCTCAATTCCAGAATGTGTAATAGGAGTAGACCCCAAAACTGAATGTACTACATTATGTGAAAATTTTTATTTTTGACCAGATACTTTATTTTCAGTGTGATGGCGTGGCTATGGGCACTTCTTGTATTCAATCAGAAGAGCAAATATCAGGAACCTTTCCTTGTGGACAATGCAATTTCTGTGCATATATTGATTCGAGCAGTAGCTTTGTACATCCGGATATAGGCATTGTACTCGATGACTAGCCTAATGAGGGAAGAGTAGAGGGAGACAATGACCTCTTTCTTCCTGGATGCAAAACCCTTGTTAATGAGATGTGCCACACAGAAGGACTATCTGACCATAGTGGCGGACTTTCTTACCACAGTGACAGTGTGGTGGTCAAAAGAGAGGTTGCTGTCAACCTGTGCTCCCAGATCTCTTATTAACACCTTCTGTGTTCAGTGGACTACCACAGATGTGGTAGTTTATGGGAACTGGGTTTTTCCCAAAGGGGATGACAACACAGTTTTTGGCACTGAGCTGGTTCTGACATCGGTCTTTGGTCTCAGTGAGGCCTTTCTTTAGGATGTCAACATTACTTGGGGAGTTAATAATGGCTCCCAACTTGCAATTGTTTACGAACTTTGTCAGCCAGAGTCTCTTCATGTTGGCCTGGACTTCTAAGAAGTAGATACCAAACAGGAGAGGACCGAGGACCGATCCCTGTGGGACTCCACTTGTGACTGGTCAGCAGTCTGACCTGGAGTTAGCTACTTCCACACTGTGGGTTCTATCTGTGAGCCAGTTTGCAACCCACCTAGTGATATAGGGGTTGATGCCTAGCTTAGTGAGTTTTTCTATGATTCCTGAGTGGGGAATGGTATCAAAGGCTTTGGCCAGATCCAGGTAGGCTGTATGAACCACCTTGCCTGCATCCACAGCTCTGGTGACCGACTCAAAGAAGTTGACTAAGTTGAGCAGGCATGATCTACCCTTCACAAAACCAAACTGTGTGGGATCCAGAGTTTGGAAATTCCTTATATCCTTGTTTCTTAGGTCCATGATGATGCGTTCCATAGCTTTGCATATCATACTTGTCAGGCTAATGGGTTGATAGTTCCCAGGGTTTGTAGTCACTCCTTTGTGGAGCGGGATGACTGTAGCAGTGTGCCATTCGGTAGGGACAAAGCCTGAGGTGAGGCTGTGATTGAACAGGGCATATAGGTGAGGTGCCAGTTCACTCTGTAGTTCATGTAAAACACAGCCATGGATATTGTCAGCTCACATAGAAGCTGTACTCTTGGCCTTGGACAGTGCTGTTTTAACTTGGGCAGCAGTAATACTGGGTGCCTGTCAATCTACTGGTATTGTGATTGGTCCTTTTGCGGGGGGGGGGGGTAGGGTGTAAAGTTGGCACTGAATCTGTCGGCCAGTATATTGGCAATATCTGTTGACTCGGTATAGGAGGTACCATTGTGCAGTAGCTCAGAGCAAATCTGGGTATTGCCTTGAAGCTTCTGTACATAACTATAGAAGGCCTTGTGGTTGTCTTTATCATCTGCTGCAATTCTGTTTTCATAGCTAGCTTTAGAGGATTTGATGAGGGATCTCAACTTTTTATTGAGGCTAAGGGAGTTTTTCCAGTCTTGGGACTTCACCTCATTCCGCATCAGTTTCCTCCTTCTGTTGTAGAGTTTGTTTATGGCAGGGGACCACCAGACTGACTTTTTTTTGGAGGAGGAGAGCATCTTGGTTTTCTTGGGTATGGCGAGATCCATGCATTTGTGTACGTGTTTGTATAGTGCATTGGTGTATGATTCGGTGGTCATGCAGATATTCTCCATTTGCATGGGCGCCGTGAAGTTATACACCTCTGTTCTTAAGAGCCCAAAGTTAGCTTTGGAGAAGTTTTTCATGGTGGTTACCTTTGCTGGGGAGGGGGTGGGTGGGATATGGATTTCTAAGGTGATTAGTTTGTGGTCGGATCTAGCCAGGGAGGAGTTGACTATTGGTGCAGAGCAACGGTCACCCATGTTAGTAATGACCAGGTCAAGGATGTTGCTACCTCTAGTGGGGGTAAGAACGAGCTGGTCCAGGGCATTGGAATTAATAAATTCCAGGAAACGTTGGGCAAGTGTATTGGTACATGAGTAGTTTTTCCAGTTAATGGAGGGGTAGTTGAAGTCGCGCAATATGAGAGTGTTAGGTTGGAGCCTAATATTCTTCAAGGTGCTTAGGAACGTGGAGTGAGTGTCTTGGGACATGGTTGGGGACCTGTAACAGGCTACAACCTGAATTGCTGTCTTACCCAATGTTAGCTATACCTGAAGTATGTCTGATGCGTTATGTTGGGCTACCATTCTGGAGGTGTGCACATCCTTTATGAATATGGAAACACCACCGCCTTTGGAGCTTTGGTCCAAGTTCTGGGGCCGAAAGGTGTGGAATGAGTTATAGCCTGGTAATGCAGGGGTGCTTTCTGCTGCCTTGAACCAGGTCTCTGTTACAGCACAAATGTCAGTGTTGTCCATTTTAAGGAGTGCTTTGAGCAATTGCATTTTGATAATTAGACTTCTGGCATTGAGCAGTATGACCCTCAAACTGCATTTGTTTGTAGCTGTTATGGCAGTAATTTGGTCTTTGGAACACCGCCTAAAAAAGGCACTATAGGGGTAGCAAGAGCCTTGGCTAGTATCCAGAAGCCCAGGGGTGACAGATGCAGGCCATTTCTGGCAAAGCATCGAGGTGTGTCAATCATGTCCTCCCAGGCATCCAGATACTGGATCCCCTTAGCCACCCAGTGGTGTAGACCTTGACTCCCTGTTGGATAATCAGGCAGGGAACTCAAGCTCAAGAGTACAGTACTGCCAAAGGGAACATCAAAAGAAAATTATCTGTACCTAGACCAAATCAGAATGTGTTATGCACAGCAGAGAAGGTGAAGTCTACATCTTATTTGCCCTTAAGAGAGCAGGGAGGATAAGCACATGATGTCCATTATAGAATATTATTTGTCCAAGGATTTGCAGCATGATCTCTGTCAACCCCCCTTATTACTGAAATGGCACATGAGGTTTGAAGTCTACCCTACCTGGTAGAAATAAGTCGCATCCAGTTATCTTCAAAATGTTGAATTATGCTAATAAGAAAAGGATCCTGCAAATGGTTGAAGAGAGAAGTCTATCTGTCCATCCACAACCCCTTTTTCCCATTTTTGCACATGGTGTCAGGGTGTCACTTCAACAGTGACAATCACCTAGAGCCAAGGTTTGCACCACTGGGTGGCTAGCCCTGCTGCGATAGTTCTTCCACACCACACACTCACATGCACACTGCTGCAGTAGTTCTTCCATTCCATACACACACGCACACACACACACACACACACACACACACACACACACACACACACACACACACACACACACACCTGTGACCAATTTGGGGTGTCCCAATCTACCTACTGCATGTCTTTGGAATATGGGAGGAAACTGGAGCATCTGGAAGAATCCCAGACAAACACAGGGAGGACATGCAGACTCCACATACAAGGCACCCCTGCTGAGAACTGAACCGGGGAACCTCTTGCTGTGAGGTGACAATGTTATACACTGCACCACAGAGTGAAAGGCCTTTGAATTTTGTGGTCACTGATACAGACTTTTTAGGACTTTGCCCCTAACATACTGCAGAAAAGGAAAGCTTACTTAGAGGTATGACAGCTGTGTTTCTGCAATGGTATTCCAGCTTTCCTGCACTGCCCAGTAGGACTGAATATTTCAGCTCCAGAGGCAGCCCTGGACTTTTTACAATCACATCTTTTTCCAGGAGTGGAAAATAAAGCTGCTCATACTTAACAGAAAGTGAGTGCTCCAAACACATTACTCATTCAAGCAAGTCTACAGCAATCCCATTGTCAGCGAAGGTTGCTCATCTGGGAAGATCGGTGAGCAGAGATAACCTTGAAAACAGTACTTTGGATCCTGCTATACATTTATGTTTCCAAGCTTTTGTCGTGCAGCAACACGGGTAACGGCCTCCTCCCATAACCCAGTACTCATTTTCCTCACTTTTCGCCTAGTAATTTTTTCTCTAAACCTACCTCTAATATACCTTTCTACTCCCCACTAATTGCCCCCTATCTAATTTCTTTTGCACTATCTTTGGTCCCATCACTTTCTGACTTATTCTAACTAAAAAAATTTGTAGAATAGCAGGTTTTGCATTAACTTTAATTTTTTGAAGGATATGAAATCTGAAACTCACGTCTGTCATTATTTTCTGCCATCAAAAATTTGGCAGTGATTTGCCAGAAAACCACACATTTTAGTAGAAACAGACCAAAATAATATAAGGCAAAAATCTGTGAAAATCTGGAAAGTTGAGAGGTACGATGCAACAGTTTAATGTTTTTTGTAAATGCAGATATGGACTGCATCAAATTCCAACTGCCAGCAACAGAATTTGTTTTGCCTGGAAACATTAAAGATCAAAACTCTTCTCTTATGTAGCCTTTTGCTTCCTTCCTACCCACATATAGGCACCTTAATGCCCAAGCTGAGATGGTTCAGTACTGTACTCAGGCACCTATTAACAGCTGCACATCACCTTATGCCACTCAACACCTGCCACTTCCTGAACTAGAAAATAATTGAAATTGGGGAGGTGATGGGGATTTTTTAGCATAACCATTGTATGTACCTTTTGTAGGTGCCTCAGCTTGTCTAGTATTTGTATTTCTTAAATTGCATGTGGGAGTGTGTTGGGGAATTGAGTGGAATTCACTGTGGTGGGAGATGGGGAAGCAGAGGTTGTTTTGATCCATAGCACTTACTTTCCCTTCATTTTGTCTTTTGAAACAAACTCTGGTCAGAGCATTAATACGATATTTGCAACTGTATGTGGTTACCATAGCGTGAGGCACAAAACTGAAGAGCTGTTTCCCCAACTACTGCTCTTTTAATGAAGAAACACTTGGTGCCTTATTTCGCTCATATGTAAATACATCCTTCTGTAGTCCTGGTGATGTGAGAATTAAGGCCTTCGGTCTTAGGCCTTATTATCACTCAGTTTCTTTAATTAGTACGGCCGACACTGGTGTGAACATTTTGACGCTCAAAACGTCAGCTCTGTGCATTAGACCACCTGCATAAAAACAGTATACAGCCTGGGGGGTTGGGGGCTGCCACACATAAGTATATTCTTGTGCACAACCATAGTGTAAGATGCATGATTTCAAAAGATATGTCTCATTTATTTCATTGCAGAAAAAATAACAGATGGTGAAAGTAAAAATAATTGAGCCCTTTGCCTGACACCATCCTTGTAACAGCAGTGATAGTAAATGGGCATCTTCAGTGAAGTACACACACAACAATCTTCAAGGGCAGAAGACTCTATAAATGGTACTATTACTGAATGCATTTTCCTTTGAAACACCTAGGTAGTTACTGCATCACCAACTGTTGTTTTAGCTTGCACAAGCTTGTAAAGGCATGTTGAAAAGAAGTTCCATGTGTAAAAGATTTTTTATTGCCAAATGACCCCTCTAACATTTTAAGTACTTGGCTGATTTATGTTTGTTTCTTCTACATCTATATTCTGCACTGTTATTGAACTGCAAAAAATGAAACATTGTGCCTGGAATGCTCTAAAATGGACCTAAGCCCTGAAATATACTTTTTTGAAATACATTTGCCTGAATGAATGTTTTGAGCAATTCCATCTTGCGTTTTTTTTTTTTTTAATTTGGGATAAAATACCAGCATGAAATTTTCTAATTCACAGAAGACTGTGCATATATGATACTGTTTCAACAAATGCTGTTAAATGTATAGTTTTGCTAATCTACTGGGTGTCCTTTCAGCTAGTTTCCATGATTAGACTGTGCAGCAGTTGAAAGGTATGGGAATGCAGTGTGACTGTATTGCAGATGCCATGTTTAATATGTAGCCCCGGAATTGTAATAGTGCAGGTGGACCACCCTAAAACCACCAAAATGCAGATAAGGCTACCTTAGCCCACAGTCTTCCAGAGTTTAATAATCTAGTATGAAACTGAACAGGACCATCTTGGAACACTGGTTTTGGCGAGTTAAATTATTTTGTCTATGGAAATGATGAAAGCTGGGGCACAGTCATACGTTGCTGCATCTAACTTTAAACTAGTGCTATGCTGTCCTAGATTGAAGTCAAAACTCCATATATGCAAAAATGTGAAAGCTGAAGCTACATATTTAGTTTTGTTTAAGTGTTTGTTATGAATATTCATATCGGTGCTATACAGACCGTCATTAATATTCAGTGGAATTTTTTAAAGGTTTGGGTATATTGGTTGGTGGGCGGGGTCTGGGTGAGGTCAAGTAGGTAGTTTGGCTTGGACTGTTTTGGTTTGCTTTTACAGTGGTGTTAGTGTCTGCTCTGCTTATTTCGTTGATTGTGAGTAGTCAGAATTTATGTCGGGTTTTTGGAATTTAGGTGTTGTGGTCTCAGCATTATGAATTTTGGTCTACTGAGATATATATATATATATATATATATATATATATATATATATTTTTTTTTTATAATAGTTCATTAGTTTTGCCCTAGTTTCATTTTTAATTACTAAGCCCGTACTTTGTATTTCAAACCATTTCAATTTATAGGTCTGAAAAGGAAGACTATCCCACCACCTTGAAGAAATGCAGTATTCTTTTGTGATTTACAGTTTTTTGCCTCCTGAAGTCACTGTGTTGCCACATTGACTTTAACTTTGCCCACGTGAGCAAGGAGGTGAATGAACTGGATGGAGTTATGAGTACATATGATATTACATTACCCGCACTAGTGGTAGCCTGCTTGGGTGATTTAGCCTACATAGTTTAGGTTAGAGGATGGAGTGTGAAGTGTATAGAAGCAGTGTTAGTATTGTTAAGAGAAGGGGGATGTTAGTGGAGAGCTGGCTTCTTGTTGTGGAGCCCTCATTATGCCCTAGTTGATCTTGGCTCATTGAAAACAGAAATGTCAAGGTAATCTTTGCAGCAAGCATTTCTGTATTAAGTAATATAGTTTGTGTTTGTATATTCCACAGTATTTGGGAGTTATAAGACTGCAGATTGGCTTCCCAGCATTGCTTTGGATATGTTCAGATAATTAAGTAAAACAGTAAATGGCACTATTTAAAGTTCCTTCTCTTTTTTTATAATAACACCTTCGCCACCTGATGAATTTTCACCAAGTTTGGAATCGGAAGAGGCCCAGACTCAGGCAATGGCAAATCCATTAGTTTCAGTTATATTTTGGTTTGCCTAAATATACAGACTGTGAGCTGGGCAATGTATTTCACCCACTATTTATCAGTGGATTTGTTTATGTTGAATACCTCTGTACCCTCAGATTAAGCCATGTTTTTTCATATACTGAATAATAAGGCATAGGCTTTATTATGACATCAAGTAAACAGGCACTGTGTTGTATATTTTTATGTGTGCATAATATGTGGGGTACACTGTTGTTTTAGTGAGGATTTATATCTCTTACAGTGTAGGTAAGCCAGGATCTTATGTGTGCATCTGTTGTGGGGTACACTTTTGTAGTACTGATTTATATTTCAAGCAGTATATGTATGCCAGGACCGTATATACACATACTGTGTGAGATATATGGTCATTGTAGTATTGCTTTACATGCTGTGCAGTGTAATTATGCCAGGACTTGATTTGTGAGTACCTTGTGGGATACACCATTGTTGTAGTATTGATTAATATTTTGTGCAGTGCATTTACTACATGACATGATTCGTGCATACCTTTTTGGGTAGACTACTGTTATAGCACTAATTTAACTAATTTATATCTTGTATGGTATAGGTATGCCAGGACCTAATGTAGTCATACCTTGTGGGATATGCTGTTGTTATAATATTGATTCATATTTTGTGCAGTGCAATTACTTCAGGACTTGATGTATATATACCTTTTTCAGTACACTGTTGTTAAAGCATCAGTTTATATCTTGTATGGGATAGGTATGCCAGGACATGATGTCCTTGTGCGATACACTGAGTAATAAATTGCATATTATGCAGTGTAGATATGCTAGGATATAATGAGTGCATCCCTTGTGGATACACTGTTGTGGTACTGATTTATATTTTGTGCAGTGTAGTTACAGCAAGACATGATGTGTGCTTAGCTTTTAGGGTACAGTGTTAGAGCTTTGATTTATGTCTTGTGCAATGTCAGCATGCCAGGACCTGATTTGTCCATACCTTGTGGGGTACACTGTTGTACTGAGTTATAGTCTGTGCTGTGTAAGTACACCAGGATCTAATGTGTGCGTACCTTGTGGGGTACACTGATGTTTAGTACTGATTTATACATCATGTGGTATAGATACTACAAGTCCTGATGTGTGCATACCATGTGAACTATGCGGTCACTGTAATATTGACTTATGTTTCATGCAGTATATAGGCACACAAAGACCTGGGTATGCATATCTTGTGATGTACACTGTTGTTGTAGTATGGATTTATATGCTATCCAGTTTGGGTATGTGAGGACCAGATGTGTGTATACTTTGTGGGATACACTGTTGTGGTAATGATTTATATCTCATGCAGTGTAAGTATGCCAGGAGACTAAGAACATTTACTGAGGAACTTTCCTGGGTACACTATTGTTGCAGTAGTGATTTGTATGTCATGCAGTGTAGGTACATGAAGAGCTGAGTAACAACCTCCTCTCAGGTTGATAAGTTTGTATATCAGACACATGGGCTCTGCATATGATCTTACATAATCTCTGTGCTATTTTACTGGTTATCCATTTCTTGTAGGGTTTGCATGACAATAGTGTCAGCTAAAGCAGCACAAAAGAGAATAATGAGGACCTGCTGGAGATGGATTAGTAATACAAGGCTGCAGTTTCTTCAAGATCACCAGTCATGATGATATCGGACACCATTAGCAATACCACCAGCACTGTGTTGAAGGGGAGTACTTCTGTCTGTGATAAAAATACACTCTCGTTTCCAAGACACAGGAGCTTGTTGCAGCAGACATGCCTGACCATGACAGTGACAATGTAGGACTGATGTGCAGTCAGGATGATGCTGTATCTTCAAACCATTATTTGGTCCATGACTTAGATACAGAAAAGGATTGGTCAAATGTGTCATCCTGTACAAGGTTAGTACTGGCCCCCCACAACTTGGAAATGTGGAGACGCATGTCACAGACTCCATATCGGGGAGGGTGTGCCCATGTCAGCAAAAGAGCATCATACATGCACTTCATATCAGACCAGTGTTCATATGCATGGTAGTGCAGCATAGCCTTGGTGCCCATGCATATAGTTATGCATCAGTGGGACAGAAGGCTTCACCCAACAAACTGATGTAGAATACTTTTGCAAATGCATGGCAGCACAATCTGCCCTTTGTCCCATATTAATGGTGTTTTCATCATGGCATATAGTGTCAAAGAATGATGTCATCTGGATAGTCAGTGTTCTGCTAACATAGTTCACTTTTCTGTTGCTGCCATGACCCTTTCTGTGAGCTAGCCATGCTGCTTCTGCCATGAACATTCTTTCTGTGATGTGGCACATACAATACTCAAAACAGGGCACTCATACTAGGGTGCATGAAATATACAAGAGGGACATAGGTCTTATCATGACTGATGTTATGATCATATGCTTTTTGTACTCAACTATTTTGCCTGTTCCAGTCTAGCCACTGGCAGCACAGAAGCCATAATACTGTTGCTATCCTTTGCTGTCACCACCAGCTCTTGTTCACTGAACCACCTGACAGTAACATATTGGAATCTCTAGTTCTACATCCTCTCATGAATGTTTAACACTGGATGCTATCACTCAAGATTTTGCTCTTTCTAACTGCAAAATGGACCTTGTTGTCATCATGCATGGTGCAGAATGTGACGACCGTTCACTGGCCCAGTAATCAAGGAGCCTCAATCCTCACCACTGGCAACAGTGGAGAATGTACACAGTGGGAGGATGACAAGTACACACACAGTAAAGTGCAGTTTCCCTTAAGAGCACACAGAGACCGCAGTTAGTCTGGGGGTGGTTTCTCCCTCTTTCTTCAGATCCCCAATAAGACTCCCTACTGGCACAGCTATAGGGGTGAATCCTTAGCCAGGGCTCCAAGCCAAATCCTCTAACACTCTTTCTGTCCAACCAGTGCTGTGTGTCCCTGCGCAAGTAGCTCACACACACACACACACACACACACACACACACACACACACACACACACACACACGCACACACGCACACACACACACACACACACACACACACACACACACACACCTGGGAAAGGCTGGCACAGGTTTACTAGCTATGCCCACTTCTGCACAGACTATAAGGTAGTTATCACTGCCACCAGAACCCCTTATCAGCTACTTTAAGGCCCTTCACAAAGCGTGTCCAATCCTACTGTGTAATGTTACTATTAATCCAAATGGTGGTCTGACCAAGAACAAAGCTATTTAGAAGTGGCCTGTACAGTGTCGCCATATAGATATGTAAGTACTCTAAGAACTTAAATGTCTCTAAACAGACCAGCCACAATTAAAAGGTTTAAATATATTTAATAATAAATAATAAAAGAACAAGACAATATTCCATAAGTAATCAGTTACATCAGAGTTCAAAATCACAGAAAATATTTAAAACAACATTGCAGGACAGTCTCAAATAAATAAAGAAAACATCTAAGTTACACTTTACTATATTCCTATCTGAATCTAAAAGAGTTACTATGCCCTAAAAACTTTCTTAGAGCAAGGCAATTGCAGATGTGGTGATGAGTGGGTGTCCTTGTTATGTCAAAGACAAAATACAAAATGCAGTCTCTCTCTGAGCGAGTTCTTAAATTAATATCAAACATTACTGCTGGGTTAGCTTGGATGACATCACTTTTTGTCACCTGACTTCAGTTCCCAAGCTAAACCCCCATTGTCAGAAACCAACAGAATTTAGCATATCTCTGTGAAAAATACATACCTCTCAAATATTTGCAGATCCTGGAAGTCATAAAACAATAAAACAGGTCTATATCTCAAACCTAGTAATTACTTATCTTTAAAGACAATACAAAAAACGTCCAGCTTTAGACATTGTGTCTGCTACTGCACTGAAACTGAGAGATAATGTCTTTTGTTTATGGCCCAGCAATTATAAAGTTTCCATTAAACGTATAAATCTAAACAGTCACAATAGTGTAGGTACATTCCTGTTCTATTCCAATAGGACATGCTGTGGTTACATTTTAGCTCAGTACTTTACACACACTTCTGCATAAATCATATCAGTATTCACAAATGACATAGAATTGCTTACAAAATTCCCTGATAGCTAGGCTGACAGTGTCACACAGATGTTAAATTATGGTTGTTGCCTGTCATAGTCCTCACTGTCCACATTACACTTTGATGCTTGTTGTTATCAGTGGTTGGTCCCTTGTGTGTTGTTTCTGTATAGTGCAATTGATCAATGCATTGCACTGTGCCTTCATTAATATCCATTTATCCATCCATCCATCCATCCATAACCCTTTTTACCCATTTTTGCATATGGGGTCGGGTGTCACCTCAACACTGACAATCTTCTAGAGCCAGTGTTCACAACATCCATATGCTAGCCCTTCAGCTGTTGTTCTTCTATAGTGCACGCGCGCGCGTGCACACACACACACACACACACACACACACACACACACACACACACACACACACACACACACACCTCTAATGAGTGTTGAGGGTCCAATCCTCCTGGATGTCTTTGTGCCTTCATTAATATCTTGTGCATTCAGTGTGGTATATAAAACACTCTGTTTACAAGGCAGCATTGCATATAGTGGAACATTATTATCTGAATCACTAGGTCCAGTCTGGTATGTACCTTACACTCATGGTAGGTGAATGCATCTATATCAGCCTAGCTCAGTAGGGCTTTGCCAAGCTGTATTGTGCCTGTAGGGCTGCATGAGTTTTTACTGGTAGTTCCTTCACATCTTGCTCAGGATCCTCATCCACCTGGTATATTCCTGTGGGTGGTGTTTTTGATAAACTATAGTCTGCAACAAGTTGTCTTTGCTGTACTGTCTTACTGGTTACCATATTGTGCAGCATTCTACTCTCCAGAAAGTTCCTGTTTTCTGTGCTACAGGAATATTAAAGTAATTCATCAGAAATATCTATGCACCTAATGTTTTTTATTCATATATTCCATAACATATCCCATCATAGTTCTAGTTCAGAAAGTGCCTTGTTATACCTGCTTTCGTCTGCTATTCAAGTGACATGTTATTCTCAACAAACATAGATGAAGTGGTTAGCCAAATTTATATCCATGGGTGAGAGATACACATTGGGCCATGCACCACACATACGTGTGTAAATGTATAATATATGCAGTAGACCTGCATCTTTTATGTGCTCAGTAATGAGGTGGTCATATACTGTCAGCCCTTGTGTGAACCTCTGCCATTTTGAATACTGCAGTTACTGTGGCCATTGTTTGCACATGCAAGATGCTGGATACACATACATATCTGACTGTATGTACACACATAATGAGGTTATTTGCATTGCAGATGAATGACAGTTAACTGAGTGGTACTTCTTTTGAATGATGCATAGTCAATCCTTTTGTTGTAAGGTGTCTTTATACGCATGTGAATGCTGTTGTTGTCACCTGCATGTAAATCCTGCATAGTTTCTTGATGCTCCTGCGTCATGTAGGAGAACATCATGCATTCCTTTATGTACCACAGTATAGTGTTATAGCGTCCAGGAATTTATTTATTCACATACTTTTCATAATTTCATAGGTTCATAGTCAGGGCTAGGCTAACCACCCTTGTGGGTCATTTTAAGCCTAGCCATTTATCCCATTTGAGAATCAAACCCTGCATCTTGCATTTGTACAGTAAAGACCTTAACCATTATATCAACCCCCACCTTAGCTGATGCCCCATAAGACCTATGACCTGTTTTTAAAGGACACCTATGGTTATATGTATCCAGACCTGTTGGCAGTCGATTAGGATGTAGGGTATAGTCACCTTCTCTATTGTTGTAAGTATAAAAAAGAACTAAAGTATTTTAGAAAGTAGTAACATACATACATAGCTGGAAATTAAGAGTGATGTTAAGGTAAGAAAGATAAATAACTGTTTCATTAATTAGTGGAAGAAAAGGTATAAAGGATTTGCATTTCATCTGGAAAAAACATATTTAGGGGCTATTTTACTATGGGGACAGAGAAGATAATAGGAAATGAGAGGATGGAAGTTGAGGGATGAGATTGTACAATGACAGGATTTCCGTAATGAGAAGAAGTAAAACGTTTAATATGGACAGAGATAACTAGGAGGATAAGACCGATTTAGTAAAAATAAAAGTTCTTATACCAAGAAGATATATTAAACACACAGCTGGATTATGGGAAGGGCATCTGAGGGTGAAAATGGTGCACAGGTCATGTATATGACAGTAGCTGCCACTTAATTAAAAAAAAAGAACATGAAAAATACAGAGAGAGCCTGATGTATACATGTAAAACTTGAGATCTCTCTCTCTGTCTTTTATGCAATCTATCAGTCAGTTTTAGTAATACTCCTTTTTCATAGAATTAGTCATATCTAATAATATGCTTGTATGACAGCCTGTGCTTTTGCATTTTAATGTTTCTAACATGAATTGCCTTGAATATTTGAAAACATTAAGATGCAAATGAACAGAATATGTTATACAATGTGACCGTAAATATATATTTAAATTTCAGATGTTACAAACTGTGTTGAGGAATTGTGTGGTTGGGGCAATTACAGCAATTGTGTATAGTTAGACTAAATGGTAGTTTGAGTTAAATTCTTCAGGGTCTCATGGTCTCTACAAATTTAAACTAGACCAGTTCTAAAAAGAAAGGCTATTAGTAAAATTGGTTGAAGCAATGTAGCCTTCTTCCATTAACATCCCTAAAGTGCAGTGGTATACTTAGTTAATTCATTACTCTGATCATGTTGAAATTAAACATTGTTACTACATTTGTTGATACTATTAAGCTCCTGATTTATGTTAAAATTAGATTAAACTAAGAAGCTAAAGCAAATTGTTGATTTAGTTTCTTAACTGAGTATGATTTAGCTTATTTCAGATTACTTCTAATGCTATTGGTTGGAGCAGTTCTGTCAACCGCCAGAACTGAAGTACAAAAATCCTCATTAGTTGTGGTGTTGCCGACACTACTGATTAAAATGAAGAATTTGGTTTGACCTTTGTGTTCTCATCTGCATCTGCATGACTGTTTAATGTGTAGTAAAACTGCATGTGGAGCAAAGAGTTAGTATAGCTGAGCCCTGAGCTGTACAGCCAAGTACAAGTAAAGATCTATGTAGAGTGTAGAGCGTGGTGATTATGCTCAATTATCTAAAAAAAGACTAAGCAGTTAAATCTTCTGTTGTGCAAGACCCAATCTTAACAAATGTTAAGCACCCCCTGCTTCACTTGTCAAGATTGTGTATAGCCTTAGGCAATTAAATCTGCCAGTACTGGCTAGCAAATAATAGTGGCAGAATAAAAAACAAAATTTATTTCTGCTTGCTGTCTGTCCCAATAATATGTCTCTGCCTTTTTGTAACAACATACTGTCTTACACTGTCTTTCTGATAGTAAGTGCTATGCTAAGTGCTTTACAGCTTTGAAAGTCAGCATTTTTCTTTTGTAACTAAAATTATATCAAGCAGGTAAAGCTCCATGCACTACAAATATTTATGATTGGGTGTCCGATCATAACCCTTTACTATGTGTTCTCAACATGGATGCCAAGATTCAATATGCTGGTTATGATTGTCAACCTGCTCATAATTCTCTATTTAGTACATGGTGCTCTAAGGTTATACTACCAATATCAGCAAAAAGACAAACCAGTTAAGAGCTACAACAGCATGAGACCCAATCTTAGAAATTGTTAAGCCCCCCTCCCCTCAAGAGTTGTTACTAAATAAGTAACTATTGCAATATGCAGTCACACTCCACAAAGTTCATTCCCCCCATGTTCTCAACTAAAGGACAAAAAAGTCTTCAGATTACTTGTAGGAATATGATTGGCTTCCTACAGTAAATCTGCCAATCACATCCCACCAAATCCATGATCCCCCCACCAGCTCTCAACTGAAGAGAAAAAATAAACAAAAGTTTTTGGATTACTGTCAGAAACTAATTGGCTTTCTACAGCAAATCAGCCAATCCACCCCTGCTCTTAAAAGACAGGCAGAAAAAAAAGTTTCAGATTACTGTAAGAAGCCAATGTAAGTTTGCTTACTGTGTGATTGACTACTTAAAGTATGACAGCCAATCCACAGTCCCCACCTCTTCAACAGAAGAAGAAAAAAAAAGCTACATAAGTACTTTTATGTACCATCATCTCAGTAAAGAATAAAGAGCTCTCACTTGTGCTCCTTACCACTTTGCACCCAGGGAAGTTGTTCCCTTCACCCCATCCTTCCTATGCTACTGAACTGTCTTCCTACCACTGGCTATAATTAATGGTCAAATAAAGCCAAACAGGACTAGCACAGTCTTGGAGAAAGAATCCAAAATGTAGAAAACCAAAAATTCCAAGTGCTGGAAATGCTGGGTGTAGTAATAGTATATCCAGGAAACACAATTAATATAGCAAAAAAAAAAAAAAAAAAAAACAACAATTTTATTAAACCACAGAGCTTTCAGGACTGGCCCTTCTTCAGTAAGTGCATTAAAAACCACAAACTATTCACTTAAATAAAAATCACATGACACAGCCCAATTTAAAACAATAAAACAATTAAACAAGTAAGATAGTAACAACACCATAGTCATTTTAAGTAGATTTCAGTGAGCTTTACCAGCACTAACATAAAATATGTACATAGCTGCATATACTTAAACGCATAAGTATTCACTAAAAACATCTGTTCCTTCTTTAAAATTGGTTTAATGCTTACTACTGTGGTCAGTGATCTGCCTCTGGTCGAGTAATACATTCATACTAACCTACCTCAAGACTATTATTAAAATCATCACCCCTTCTACTTTTGTGCTTAACATGTCTCACCCTAAAATGAAATTTATGGTCATCTCCTTCATCTGGTATATGCATACCAAGTGTATTGCTAGTTATTTCCTCCATATTTCTGACATGTTTGATTATTCTTTCTTTCAGCTTCCTAATAAATTTTCCTATATAAAAAGCTGAACATTTTGCACAGTTTGCCATATAGACGATATAGATTGTCTCTATGGCAAACTGCGCAAAAGAAGATGACCATAGAATACTTATGTGTTTAAGTATATGCAGCTATTTACATATTTTATGTAGATGCTGGTAAAGCTCATTGAAATCTACTTAGGATGACTATGGTGTTCTTACTATCTTAATTGTTTAATTGTAATAGGGACACTAAAGGAAACAGGTGCTTCTGTTGTTTTTTCTTTCTTCTTTCTTTCTCTTTGTTCAGTTTTAAGAACTGTAGGCATGGCAGTGTAAAAAGAGAAGACAATTCAGGACAAAAGAGCATGATGCAAGAAAAATTGATATGCTACTTCTTACTTTTGCATAGGGGAATGATTGGATTAAGGCCCTTGGCTTGATCAAATAAGTTTCAAGTGGAAGCAAATAAATTAAAGAACACTGAATATTCTGAAGAGTTTTCCTCTAGTAAATTAATGAGTGCTTGTAGTGGAGGCAACTGTATATCTGGTTCTCTGGTTTCTATGAAGACAATCTGATAAGGGAGCAATAAAAACAGAATACTTCTTTCTTTCAGTGGAAAGGAGATAATGCTTTATGAAAGCATTTAAGTGTTTTTTAACCTGGGAGAGGAATTAGGATAAGACAAAATTAGACAGCACTTAGTGGAAGAAGAAGGACAGGCTGTACCATGTGTCTTAACATGGATAACCTTCATTACAGGTTAATTCAAGCCTGTTAATGTGGCTGACAGTTTAGGGAAATTATTTCAATTAGGATGGTTAAACTTAATTATTTGATGAAGTGCATAGTTTTGTGTGTTAGTATTATGTTAATAGGTTTTAGGGGTATTCTGGGAGTGTGTTTATTGTTTTGTTTGATGGTTTTCGTTAAAACAAAATGTTTTGTAAGATGTGACTTGGGTTCAAATGGATATCACAAGAAACAACTGTATAAAAGATCAAGCTGCCAAAGATTAGTGTATGCATGTAACCCAAAAGCTGAAGCTTCTTCTTCTTCTCCTTTTAGCTTTTCCCTCTTAAGGGTCACCAAAGTGGAACAACAGTCCTCAGAATGATTGGCAGTGGAATTTTACGGTGTTGAGTTGCAAGCCCGGTGCCCATCCTTCCACAGAAGGCATACAAATGAACACACTCACATCTAGGGCCAATTTAGGTGTCCAATACAGCATGTCTTTGGGATGTGGGAGGAAACTTGAGCACCCAGAGGAAACCCACTCGACCACAGGGAGGACATGCAGACTCTGCACAGAAGGCACCCCAGCCAAAAATCGAACCTGAGAACCTTTTGCTGTGAGGCAGCAATGCTAACTGCTGCACCACCATGGCCTGACATTTAAAAAAGCTGTTACATATAACAGGTGGGGATAGTAACTTCTTAACATAATGATTACACTTTCCATATTATCTTTAAATGTGAATGGTCTTATAGATATATACAAAAAAAAAGAAAGAGTAATGAACTATACCTGATGCTCAGGTGAAGGCTGCCCTCTCCAAAGCAAAAAACACTGCTTCCATGGGACCAGATGGCGTCCCAGGTTACGTCCTACATGAACTGCAAGAGGAACTAATCCCGCAAATAAAAAAGCTATACAATCTCAGCCTCACTACAGGATATGTGCCCACAGAATGGCGTACAGCAACAGTGGTCCCACTCCACAAAGGTGGAGCCTCTACGGACCCTGGAAACTATCGCCCCATAAGCCTGACTAGCTTAGTCTGCAAGGCTATGGAGAGGATCATCATGGAGCTCATAAACAAAGACATTGGGGACCTACAGACACTAGATCCTACCCAGTTCGGCTTTGTGAAGGGCAGATCCTGCCTTTTGAACCTGGTTGACTTCTTCAGAACAGTCACCAAAGCCATAGATGAAGGGAAGGTAGTCCACACAGCCTATCTGGACCTTGCAAAAGCATTTGACACAATACCCCACTCGGGCATCATAGATAAGCTATCCCGCTTAAATATAAACCCCTATGTCACAAGATGGGTCACAAACTGGCTCAAAGACAGAACCCACAGAGTGAGAGTTGCTGGAGCCATGTCAGACTCGAAACCGGTCACAAGTGGCGTCCCACAGGGTTCTGTCCTGGGACCACTCTTGTTCGGTATATACTTTTCCGAGGTACAGGCAAATGTGGGAGGACTATGGCTCACCAAGTTCACAGACGACTGCAAACTGGGCGCCATAATCGACTCTCCAGCTGACACACTGATAACTGGTGCCAGCGCCATGGTTTAAAGCTAAATGCCAAAAAATGTATAGTCATACCCTTTGGCAAAAACAATGTGCCCACAAATTACCACATAGGTGGAAACCCATTAAGTACAGAGAAAGTTATTAGGGACCTGGGGACCCAAGTTGATAGCAATCTCTCCTTTGAAAACCACATTGCCAAAGTGGTTAGAAAGACCTTCTACATAGCCCACCTCATCACGAAGGGTTTCACATCTAGATCAAGAGAGGTAATCGTGCCCCTTTATTCATCCCTCATCAGGCCCATCATAGAATACAATGCCCCTTTTGGGATGTACCTTACCCGACACCTGCAGCAATTAGAAAGACCCCAAAAGTATCTCACCAAGAGGATCAAGGGTCTCAAACAGATGCCATATGCTGTTCGGTTAAGAAAACTCCAGCTCTACTCAGTTGCATACTGCCTACTTCGAGGCGATCTATGTCTGACATACAAAGCTATGCCAAATCCAGAATTAATGGACATGCTCCACCTCAGTAAATCTAAATCCCTTAGAGCCACATGCTCGAAGGACTTGAACCTCAGCACAGAAATAAATAGAACTTGCTGGAGGGACAGGTTCATAACCCAGAGGCTCCCTTCTCTCTGGAATAGAATTCCAGTTCATGTGAGGCAGAGCACCTCACTGAATCTCTTCAAGAAGAATCTCGATAGGTGGACGGGGGATCGTAGGTTTGTCCCAGGGATTACTCCCATGTCACTATTAGACAGAGGCACAGTAAACTAAACCTTAAAAAGGGCACAGTATACTCAAATCAAGGGGTGGCGTAAGCCATACAGAATCGGGCTAGGCTTATAATTGCCCCAGGGCAGATAGCCTAGTATGAACCTATGAACTATATTAAGAAATGCAGTATACAAATAGCTATGCTAGAGTATGTGAATTTGATAAAGAAAAGATTTCAGGATGGTTATGTAGTGAAATATCTGGAATAAAGGAAAAGGAGAGAACTTACATTAATTGCAAAAGGAGCTGCATTGGTGACAGAAGAGAAAAAAAAGGATAATAATGGAAGATTTGTAGTACTAATGGGCTACTTCCAAGGGAGGAGGATTAGACTGGCATCTATTTATATGCCACCTAAAACTGCTATAATGGAGCTTAAGAAAATTCTGGGAGTAATAATCAGCTTTCAGCATGTAATATTACTTAAAGGTGGGGACTAGAATTTGATTTGAAGAAGTGAGGATGTATTATGGGGGCCTAGAAGGGAAATATAACAAAAGATGGTCATTTTTAGAAGAAACTTTAGAAAATATTTGGTATGGGATATGTGAATTCTGTAGTAGGAGTTCAAAGTTTATTTACATATTATTCCCCAATATACAAAAACTGAGTAGGCTAGACAGAAATTGTATTTCACAGGAACGTGTGCATATAATTGAAAGTTTTCATATGTATCCGATAACTATTTCAAATCCTGCATCAATAATAACTAAAATAAAAATGCATAATGAAATAAAAATTATACACTGGCACTTCCCCAGCTATTTGTTAAAAGCTGAGGAATTTAAGGAATGGGTAGTAGAAATTATTCAGGCATTATTATGGAAGATTTATTTATTTATGTATGTATGTATTTATTTATTGACATTTGGTGTCTATGAAAGTCAAACTAGGTCAGAAATCCATTTCAGCGGAGGCCCAAGGAGAAAATATTCAGCAATTAGAAACATTTACACATTTATACAATTAAAAAAATGAGTTAATAGAAGCATTTATGCATATGTAAAATCCAAACTGAGCTTAAGAAAATATAAATTTCTTCTGAAAATATAGCTAGGGATTGAGATAAAATTAAAGAGGAGTTTAAAAATAGGATGAAAATAAAAGAAGGATTGAGATGGTTCAGAAATAACAAGAATTATATAGAGAGACCGGCAAAGGTTAAAGTATTGCAGAATGGAGGGACTCTCACAGAACAAAGAAAAAATAAGAGACTACCTCGGTAATATGAATGAGTTTAGAGAGATTGCTGTTAAACAGCTGTTTTTTGATGATAACACCAGTGCACAAAATCTATTAGCACAACAGCACATGCAAAAGAAAGTAGAAGGGGTAGTTGCCAAGCTTATTGAGCCTATAACAAGGAAAATAACCAGAGATCCTGTAGAGATATTATAAATATTTCAGAAACATTATGATAACCTGTATAAAGCAGAGAAATGTGGAAATCAAGAAAAAGTACAAATATAAGTGTTTAAGGAAGAATAAAACATGCCAAAGCTAGAATTAGCTGAGGCTCAATTGCTAACAGGATAGGAAGTGATTAGATAAAAATGGTGATTTGTAACCAATCTATAGGAATGTCTCCAGGATTAGATGGTATTCCTGTGGAAGTTTAAAATATAGGAGGGAAGAAACTGCTAAAGAGCTAGAAAGTTTTGTTTAGTGGTATTTTAAAAGGAAGAGAAGCTCTGACATCCTGGAAGAAAGTTGAGGTAGCTGTAATACCTAAATATGGTAAGAATCCATCTGATCCAGCTTCATAGGCCCATTTTGATTCTAAAACATGATTATAAAGTGTTTATGTCTATAATGGCTAAAATAATGGTACAATTATGCTAAAATTAAATTATATGGATTAGGCAAACTTTTGACAACATTAATGGAACAATGATGATCCAGAGAGAATTAGAATGCAAGAAAATATCACTGTTGTTGGTGGGTCTTGATGCATAGAAAGCATTTGACAGGGTAAGTTGAGATTTTATTAGTAGGGTGATGGAAACATTTGCATTCCCTGGCACAATAGTAAGGCTAATAATTAAAAGGATATATGAGAGATTGGAGGTGAAAGTTAAAGTGGGGGGTCCTCTCTGATAAGTTCTGTTTGAACACAAGAACTAGGAAGGGGTGCCCTCTTTCCCCTTTGTTATTTGCATTATAGTTCGAACTCTTAACAAAGAAAATAAGAGACTCAGAAATTCAAGGATATAATTGGTATGATGTTCAAGAAAATTTGGTTTTATTTACTGATATTATTTTATACATGATAAAAGCAAGAAAAAGGTTACAAAATTAATGAAGATAAAACAAAAATGTTGTTGTTTTTCTTTTGGCTTTTCCTGGTTAGGGGTCGTCACAGCGGAACTCCGGTCCACTAATGATTGGCAGTCGATTTTTAAGGTGCCGAGGTACCAGCCCGACACCCAGCTTTCAACGAAGGCATGCCCATTCACGCATATCTTTCGAACGCCACTCAACTGTGGGGAGGACATGCAAAACAAAAATGATAGCTGTAAACTGCCTACCTGCTCATGAATTGGTGTAGCAATACCTATATTTATGGAGACGTGATAAAATGAAGTACTTAGGAGTATGGGTTAAAAAAGTGTCTGTTATGACAGCTAAGGATATGTGGGAAGAAACTAAACAGACAATACAAAAACTTAGAAACTAGAAGCTCAGTTTTATGGATATTGATAGCAAGATACAAACATAACAATTTGTTTTAATCCTTTTAGTTTTATACACAGCTCAGGCATATTTTAGCAACCATAAGACAAGTTGTGTATAGCAATTAATGAAGAGTTGAAGGATTTTATTTGGGAGGGGAAAGGGCAACAGTCAAGTGGGAGAAGTTGATCCTTCCAATAGAGCAAGGTGGTTTGTGATTACTTGATCTGAAGGGATATTTCATAGCTACACAGTTAAGGCTCCCTTACATAGCACAAGCAGAAAGCTATAGTTCAAAGTGGAAAGGGAGGATGAAGAAATTGGGGAAAGCTAATAAATATGGAGAGACTGGGTTTTAGATGCAGATCCTTAAGGAGAATAACAGTAAACAAACAGAATATTATGTTCATAGTTCAAAGTATTCTAAGAACTAAGCCAACACAGGAATGGAGAAAGAAGATTCTGCAGATAGGGATGAATGCAATTAGGGGTACAGAGAGTTGGTAAGAGGGAGTGTGATTAAATGGAGAAAACTGGCAAAGGAATCAAGTTATTGGGAGTAAATAATTAGAGAGGGAAAGATAATAGCTTGGGAAGAGCCCAAAAATGCATTTGGACTGCAGGTTAGAGATTGCCTTCCCTGTCGAGGGTTGGTATCAGAGTATAAACAAAGAGATAAGAATAGTGTGATCCTAACTGAAAGACCAGCATTGGTAGCATTTTAAGTAAAATCTAAAACAGAAGCTGCTGTTAAAAAGCGATAATTAGTAGGGCATGTAAAATACTGCATGATAACTATAGAAATCAAGTAGAGGAGGTTAGAATGGATTGTGAAGAGAGACTGGATAATCAATTCACAAAAAAAAATGGGAGGATATTATGGCTCCCAAATATGAAACAAAGTCTAGAAGATTTCTGATCTTTGCTTGGAAGTATTTGCATAGTTTTTTTATACCCCAAGCAAACCCAAAGGATTTTTCCTCAGCCAGATTGTAAATGTTGGAGGTGTGATGGGGAAGAAAAAGGTACTTGGAAACATTTTTTTTGGAATGTAAAGAATTGGCAGACTTCAAAAATTCCCTGCAGATGACTCTGTCAGAAATACTGAGTGAGCAAATTGGTGTAACTAAGGAAATGTTTTTTTTTTCTTTGCTATGATACAGAGTCAGAATTGCCCGGACATATTAAGGCCTTGCTGAGCTTAATTCTGGCTGCTACCAAAAAAATCAAAGATAATATGGAAAGTGTTTTCATTATGATAATGCTTTATTATTCCCACCTGTTATGTATAACAGCTTTTTGTAAAATGTCTACTTTCAGCTATTGTGTTACATGCATACATTAATGTTTGGAAGGTTGATCTTTTATATAGGTGTTTGTTTTTATATCCATTTGAACCTATGTTACATCTTGCAAAATGTTTTATTTTAACAAAAAAACCTCAAAAAAACATAGCCCCATAGCCTATTAACTTAATGCAAACACACAAAATAACATACATCTTCAAATAATTAAGTTTAACCATCCTAATAGGAGCAATTGTCCTAGATTGACAACTATAGTCTCAAGCTTTAATTAACCTATAATGAAGGTTATCCATGCTAAGATGCATGGTACAGCCTGTGCTTCTACTTACATGGCGCTGTCTCTTTTTGTCTTGTCTTTATTCCTCTCCCAGATGTAGAAAACAACTTGAATGCTTTCAGAAACCATTATCCTTTAGCTTTTGAAAGAAAAAAGGTATTCTGTTTTATTTGCCCTTAACCATCTTGTCTCCACAGAAACATGACAACCAGATGCACAGTTGCCTTCAGGTACAATATTTTCATATTGCACTGTGAACCTTTTTTTGCTACAGAAAAACTTTTCATTACATTCAATGTTCTTTTATTTACTTGCTTTAACTTAACACTTATTAGATCAAGCCAATGGCCTTAAATCAGTCATTCCCCTATCCAAAAATAAGAAAAAAACATCTTGATTTTACTTATATCATGCTCTTTTGTCCAGACTTTCTACTGTTTTTACATTACAGTGTCTACATGTCTTAAAACTGAACAAGAGGAAATAATGAAGAAGGAGAAAAGGGGGTACCTGTTTGCTTTATTATCCCTATTTCACACAAAATTAGCTGAAAAAGCTTTACTATTCAACATACAGTATATGTCATGTTTTGTAAAAATACTATTAAGAACAAAAATTGTTTTACTTACAGTTTCCGCTTTCCTTCCCCTTCCCCTCTCCATAATGTTCTTCCAAACATTAATGGCATGAAGTAGGGCATATGAGTCCGTACAAAGTCCAATATTTCCAGATTTTCTTGTTCTATCATATTTCGCAAATGTGATTGATGTTTTGTAATCCTGCATTTACGCAGTAATTTCTGAGTTACTGGCTTTCTTCCTTTTGATTTCCATCTTCCAACTCCAGTTTCTGGTTAATTTCCAACATATTCCTGGTTCTCATAGTCAACTGCTGAGATTTTTCCTTCAGAGCATTGCAAAAGGTTTCACTGGTATAGTCTCTCTATGAGCTTTATTATCAGATGAATAAGTAGCAGAATCCCTTTTTGTTTGGTAGCTCACTTTTTGTTGAACAATTGTATTTCCTCCATAGCATGTTCTGCATCAAAAAATTACATTGGTCCTTCAGCAAAAAAGTATTCTAAAGGTAGTTGAATGCAGCCACCTGAATCTCACATATGCTTCTTGACATTCCCTGATTGCTGAAATAAATTTACTCCTCTTCTGCGTACTGTACAGTGAGTAACCATTTTTAGAAACAGTCTACCATCTCCAGCTTTTAATATTTTGTTCTTCTGTCATAGTTTTATCAGAATAAACTCTTTCTGCCTGTAGGTTCACTTCTTTACTATTAGAGGTCTTGGCTGCTTCCTTATGGCCAGCTTTGGAGCATACACACTATGTGCCCTTTCAATTAACAACTTCTGCTGTGGAATACCAGTACAGTTGCTTAACTGTGCTTTCATAAAATTAATTCAGTCTGTTCCTTACAGTTTCTCTGGTACAGCAGAAAATGCCAGGATTTCGCTACTTGCTCTGTCCTCTAATTCTACCATTTTTGTAACATCTCTTCTTGAGCAGTCTCATACTCAGTGAGCCTTTTCCTCATTTCGACTTCTATTTTGCCATTTTATCATCTGACTGTTTAAAGCTCCTTCCATTTGTTTCCATCCTTTTGTTATATGAGTTGATATACTCCTTCAGTGTTTCATTTATTGTAATCAGCTGTAAGCAGATTTGAATTATTTGTTCCGCTAGATTGCTGGAAGTCCTTTCATGCACCAAGGCTGGAACTCAAACTACTTTTTGCTGAACAGCTGCAGGATTCTCAGGATTCTTCCCAGCTAGTGTTATCTCCTCACCTTTTATGGCTGATTTTCTTTCAGGTTCTCTAAATTTCTCCTTTGCTGGCTGCACTTACTAGACACTAACCTAAATTTGCCCAAAAAGACAAATTCACTGGCTCCATTTTCTGAGTTTATATTTTCACACTGGGAGAGATAAAATTAAGCTTTTACTGAGTGTGCCGCCATCTTGGAAATCTGGAAATGCACCGGTATTGATGCTTTATATAACTGTGTAATTTTCTGCTGGTTTACTTTGTTATCCCCCACCAAACCACACACACACACACACACACACACACACACACACACACACACACACACACATATGCATAGTACAATGCCATGGGAGTGATACTGTAATGGCACATTCCCCTATTTAAGGCTCTTAATTTGCTTTCCTACGCTGCGGTGGTGCAGTGGTTAGCATTGTCACCTCACAGCAAGAGGTTCTCCGGTTCGATTCTCAGCTGGAGCGCCTTCTGTCTGGAGTCTGCATGTTCTCCCCATGGTCGAGTGATGTTTAAAGATATGCAGGTAGGGGCGTGCATGAATGGGTGTGCCTTCTTTGAAGGTTGGGCATCGGGCTGGCACCTTGGCACTATAAAAATCCACTGCCAATCATTAGCAGACCAGAGTTTTGCTGTGGAAACCCCTAACCAGGAAAAGCCAAAAGACGTTATAGGTTCATAGGTTGGTGCTATGCTATCAGCCCTAGGGCCTGTACAAGCCTAGCCATAACAATTCCCTGGATAATTCTTCCCATAGTATTTACTTCCCTAGACCACTGTCTAGCAGTGCAACTGAAGTGAGCCCCGGGTGAATTTCCTATCTCCCATCCAATTGTCAAGGTTCCTTTTGAAGAGGGCCAAGAAGGCGCTCTGCTTGACATGTATGGGCAGTCTATTCCAGAGTATGGGGAGTCTCTGGGTCAGGAACCTATCCCTCCAGCATGTTTTGTTCATTGTGATGATAAGGTTTAGATCCCTGGAGCGTGTGGCTCTGAGGAATTGGGATTTCTTTAAGTGGAGCATGTCCAACAGCTCAGGGTTTGACATGGCCTTGTATGTTAAGCAGAGATCGCCTCTGAGTATACGATATGCCACAGAGCTGGAGTTTTTTTAGATGTATAGCATAGGGCATCTGCTTTAGGCCTGTGATTCTTTTGGTGAGGTATTTCTGCGGCCTTTCCAGCTGTTGTAGATGTCTTGTGAGGTACATACCAAATGGGGCATTCTACTCTATAATGGGCCTAATGAGGGATGAGTACAGTGGGACAATAACCTCCTTTTGTCTGGATGAAAAGCCCTTAGTGATGAGGTGTGCCACATAGAAAGATTTCCTGACTGTTGTGGCGATGTGGTTATCGAAGGTGAGACCACTGTCTGCCTGTGTCCCCAAGTCTCTCATCATACTTTCGGTGTTTAGTGTACTGCCACCTATGTGGTAATTCATGGGTACATGTTTTTTTCCAAATGGGATAACTATACATTTCTTGGCATTAAGCTTGAGCCCATGGCTCTGGCACCAAGCATCTGTTTTAATTTGCTTTCCTTGGTCCTGAATGTTTTGATGGGAGCCTTTAGGAATCTAGTCTGTTCGATCAAGCTATAATATTTTAAGCAAATATTTTTTCTAAGTTGTTTTGCCCCACCACAAGCTAATCACCCAAACATCCACATCCCGCTCCCACCCCCATTAGGAAAACAACCGTAAAAAATTTCTCCAAAGCCAACTTCATGCTTCTTAAGACAGAAGTGGCAAACTTCATGACACCCATGCAGATGGACAATACAGGTACGACTGCTGAATCCTACACAAATCACTTTATAAGCACTTACACGAGTGCATGGATCGTGCTATCCCTAACAGAACCAAGATGCTATCCTCCAAAAAAAGGAAGCCAATCTGGTGGGCTTCTGCCATAAACAAACTCTACAACAGAAGAAATAAACTGTTGCAAAAAAGAGTAAAATCCCATGCTTGGAGGAACTCCCTGGTCAGCCTCAGTAAGAAGCTGAAATCCCTCATAAAATCCTCCAAAGCTAGTTATGAAAACAAAATTGATACTGATTCTAAAGAAAACCACAAAGTATTCTATAGCTATGTTAAAAATCTCAATGGCAACACTCAGATCTGCTCTAAGTTACAGCACAATGACACTAAATATACAGAACCAACTGATATTGCCAACATCCTGGCAGATAGGTTCAGTGCTAACTTTACCCCCCCTCTCACCCCCTAAAAGGCCCATCTTTATACCGGAAGAATGCAAAGTTCCTGTAATCATGGCTACACAGGTAAAAACTTCACTCACTAAAGCCAAGAACACAGCATCCATGGGACCTGACAACATCCCAGGCTGCCTTCTACATGAACTACAGAATGAACTGGCACCCCACCTAAGTACCATGTTCAATCATAGCCTCACCTCAGGCTTTGTGCCCACTGAATGGCGCACCGCGACAATTATCCCACTCCACAAAGGGGGTGCCACAACAGACCCCGGGAACTACCGCCCCATTAGCCTGACGAGCCTCGTCTGCAAGGCCATGGAACGTATCATCATGGAACTCATAAACAAAGACATTGGAGATCTCCAATCCCTGGACCCAACAAAGTTTGGGTTTGTAAAAGGCAGATCATGTCTCCTAAACCTGATAGACTTCTTTGAACTAGTCACCAAGGCCATGGATGAGGGTAAGGTGGTTCACACAGCCTATCTAGATCTCGCCAAGGCGTTCAACACCATCCCCCACTCTGGAATTATAGATAAACTCACTAAACTAGGTATAAATCCCTATGTCACAAGATGGGTTGCCAACTGGCTTACTGAAAGAACCCACACTGTGAAAGTAGCAGACTCCAAATCAGACTTCAGACCAGTGACAAGTGGAGTACCACAGGGTTCAGTCCTGGGTCCTCTCCTGTTTGGAGTCTACTTCTCTGAAGTACAGGCTAACACAGAAAGTCTTTGGCTAACTAAATTCACAGATGACTGCAAACTAGGAGCCATATTTGAAACTCCTAATGATGTGGACATCCTATAAAAGGGCCTCACTGAGACAGATACCTGGTGTCAAAGACATGGTCTCAAGCTCAATGCCAAAAAGTGCATTGTCATCCCCTTTGGTAAAAATTCTGTACTCATGAATTACCACATAGGCGGTAGTCTACTTAACACCGAAAGTGTGATAAGAGACCTTGGGACACAGGTGGAAAGTAGTCTCTCCTTTGATAATCACATCGCCAAAGTGGTCAGGAAATCCTTCTACATGGCACACCTCATCACAAAAGGTTTCTCATCCAGAAAAAAAGAGGTCATTGTTCCCCTCTACTCGTCACTCATTAGACCCATTATAGAGTACAACACCCCTTTTGGTATGTACCTCACAAGACATCTACAACAACTGGAAAGGCCACAAAAATACCTCACAAAGAGGATTACTGGCCTCAAACAGATGCCTTACGCAGACGGTCTCAAAAAACTCCAGCATTACTCCGTTGCATATCGCCTACTCAGAGGCGATCTCTGCCTAACATACAAAGCTATGTCAAACCCAGAGCTGTTGGACATGCTCCACTTAAAGAAATCCCAATCCCTCCGAGCTACATGCTCTAGGGACCTAAACCTTGTCACCACAATAAACAGAACATGCTGGAGGGATAGATTCCTGTCCCAGAGACTTCCCATTCTCTGAAACAGACTACCTATCTATGTCAAACAGAGCTCCTCATTAGCACTCTTCAAGAAAAATCTTGATGATTGGATGAGTAATAGGAAATTCACCCCAGGGATCACTTCTGTGGCTCTGCTTGACAGGGGCACAGGAAAATAACTTTCTTGGGTGGCGAAAGCCAGGGTACATTTTTGGCTAGGCTTATATAGGCCCTAGGGCCAGTAGCCTAGTACCTTCCTATGAACCCCATTCCTGACAACTATCAAGCCTTTCCAACTGGATTTGAGCCCATTTGTTCCTCTGTAGAAGGGGGAGTTCTTCAGAACTATGGAGGCTAAAGCTGTCTGGGCCCACCATTTACATTACTTTGTGGATTGTTTGTGTCCTCAATGGCATCCTAGCTATCAGGATTTTTATGATGGCCCTCTGAAGCTGTGTCACTATAGGGCTCGGAATGCCTTTCCCACAAAAGTGCACATTTTCTTACACCATTTATGAAGTTATTCCCCATCAGTGACTTTTTGGCTTTGTAAGCTGCCCCACATCTGCATGTTCTGTGCCCTAACTTCTCCAAGGGGGCTGGAGAATTCTGGGGCTGGCTGCACCTCACCCACACTTACAGGAAGGACATGCCATACCATTGCAGCTGCATCAGTCAGCTAGACCACTATTTAAATCCCATCCATAACCAGCGTTGTCCCTGTACACATCTGTGTCACCAGAGTAGGCCTGTTAAACATGCATATGATAAAAAAAGATCAACTGTGCATTCAATACAGTAACATAAAATGCTTTTTTAGTGATGACTCTGTCTCTGTGCTTCCATGCAAGGGATTTTGCCCTCTGTACACTTTACTTTGTATAATCAACACCAGTCGTACTATGTCTCAGAGGTAAAGCCATAGCATATTGCAGAGACCCCCTTCAACTCGATCAAATTTTTGACCAAATGTTTACAAGTCTACTTCTAACCTGACATGACAGACTTTAGTTATTTCATTATTTTTAATGTTTAAAACTGTTTGCATTTTGCTCATATTCCTGCTTTCCTTGCCTTTGAAGAGACTGTGTGAATGATTAGCCTCTCATGGCTTAAACCAACAGCTTGGGTGGCTGAGAGTAGGAGGAGAATCAATATGTATTTCTTTGCTGGGGTGCAAAAGGCTACGCTTTACACAATGCTCCGGAGTGCTCAACTGACATCCGTCATATACCGTTCTGTAATTACAAGTGCAGCTCACCAGATATGAATTCAGAAGAAAGAATGCATGTGGTCATAAACAGTACCAGAAGGTGAATCTGAGAGAACTGCAAGATTTGGTTTTGCAGGGACCTCCTTTAATTTACATCTGGGAAATATCATTCGGATGTGTAGTTTTTAAGTAGTTTGGGAAAATATGTGTGCTGAACAGCTTGAATATGGCAAACTTTTGGAACTGCTTTAATTTCTTGGAAAGAGTTCAAGATTTTCAGATATGTATGACTGGTGGTAATTTAAAAAACACATTTATGCCTTCTTGTTTTAAAATTAGAAAATATTTGTGTCGTGACCATATGTGTAAATATTGTTAAACAGCAGTATGGGTGGGATGAGTTAGAGGGTTGCATAAATATGGTTGCTGTTCCCTGCTGCTGCTTGCTGATGTAATGTAATCCGTTGCTCTGGAATTTGCTTGTGCTACTTTAGAAATGACTCGAGTCTTTTTGCTGCTTGTTAGATTTAACTGACAGTGTGATCTTTGTGGGAATCGCATTAGGCTCCCGGTGCTTAGACGTTCGACATAATAGCAATGAGGCATTTACTCGAAGGTTGTCCATGGGAAGAACAAAATGGTTTCAGGAAATGAGCATCTCTGATACCTAGCATACTACACTCCAGAGTGAGAAGAAATATAAGCAATGTGACATGCTGGCACCCCATACATGGTCCATAAAGAGCTGGATTGCAAAAAGATTGGGGTAGCATCTTGATGTGCTATACGGATACTAAATCCCAGCTGTGTCTCCTAGTATAACATTATACCAGGGGTGAAATACTCAGTAACTTCCTGGTGTTATGCCAGTGCCACAGCTGTTATCGATAATTGCAGCAGGTAATGAGATTCAGAAAGTGAACCTCATTATGCATTAATTGTGTAATCTGGTAACCATTGTGCCTGCCAAGTAACCTCCAATATCGCAAGAATCTGGATGACCCTCTAGTGTCATATGTATTTTAACTGTAATACTACATGTATGACAGTTAAAACTTTGTCATGTATGCAGTATTAGGCCCCAGAACAGAGGGATGGGCAGTTGTAATGCTGTCAGAAAAGCACAGTTAAACCTTGGCAAAGTGAATGCATTGTGAGTCATCCTTTATGTACAAAAGAGACAACCCGTACAAATATGCACATGGTTTACTGAATGTGATTATAACAAATATGCACATGGTTTACTGAATGTGATTATAACAAATGTGCACATGGTTTACTGAATGTGAGTATAACAAATATGCACATGGTTTACTGAATGTGATTATAACAAATATACACATGGTTTACTGAATGTGAGTATAACAAATATGCACATGGTTTACTGAATGTGAGTATAACAAATATGCACATGGTTTACTGAATGTGAGTATAACAAATATGGACATGGTTTACTGAATGTGATTATAACAAATATGCACATGGTTTACTGAATGTGATTATAACAAATATGGACATGGTTTACTGAATGTGATTATAACAAATATGCACATGGTTTACTGAATGTGATTATAACAAATATGCACATGGTTTACTGAATGTGAGTATAACAAATATGCACATGGTTTACTGAATGGGAGTATAACAAATATAGACATGGTTTACTGAATGTGATTATAACAAATATGCACATGGTTTACTGAATGTGATTATAACAAATATGCACATGGTTTACTGAATGTGAGTATAACAAATATGGACATGGTTTACTGAATGTGATTATAACAACTACCACATACATGTTCATACCTCTCAGTCTCTGTGCATCATAAATCATAGTACTGCTCCTTAAAATCATAGCCGTGGGTCAGAAAGAGGAGCACTTTCTTATTTTTTCAGAATAGAAGGTTTACATTCACTGGAGTCCCTACTAACTGTAATATGTAATCTCTGAGTAGGATTAATTCAATTATTTAATAAAGTAGGTTTACTTAAAACAGGTATAACTTTAGGAAGAAAATCAAGCTTAAGTCTGAGGGCAAAATCAAAGGGCTATGCATGCATTCAGTCTAGTACTTGGTAACCATGTTCATCTGACCTGGATCTGTAGGCATTAGAGCCATCACTTACATAATTCCTGCAGTACCAACGCTGATATACAGGTGAAGGAGTAGTTATGCCTCACAGACCCACTGAACTTAATGGGCATTTCCATTACTTAGCGATTTCTTACTGGGGAGCAGCATCAAAGTGAAATCTGTAAGTCTTGTGGCATAGAAAACGTTACCCAGCACAAGGGCATTTTCACCCCATTCTCTCCAGAAGACTTTGCCTTAGCAGTAGGTAATTTATACACGTGTGTGTGTGTGTGTGTGTGTGTGTGTAAAACAGACAGACACACACACACACACACACACACACACACACACACACACACACACATCAGAAACTACATTTTCTAGTAATTAAATCAGGGGATCAGGCAAAGTTGAATGTATTATAAAAGATATGCACATGGTTTACTGAATGTGATTATAACAAATATGTACACAGTTTACTGAGTGTGATTATAACAAATATGGACATGGTTTACTGAATGTGATTATAACAAATATGCACATGGTTTACTGAATGTGATTATAACAAATATACACATGGTTTATTGAATGCGATTATAACAAATATGCACATGGTTTACTGAATGCGATTATAACAAATATGCACATGGTTTCTTTTCTGTCAACACTTCAGTTGAACCACTAGTGTATCTTTGTTATGGAACAGAAACACATATGTCTGCATATGGTCTTCAGTTATTGTACAGGCTAAGTAATTTGTTCCTATGGCCTCATTTGACAGAGAAAGAAGAACATTTATATTTATTTATTTATTTATTTATGTTATTTAGGTTTGATGACCGGGGAAGTCCACTGGGCCAAGAATAGCCTGTTTTCAGTGGAGGCCCAGGGAGAAAAGCTCCAACATATTAGAGTTAACAATTTAAGTTACAAATTTCATGTTACAATTAAAAAACAAAGCTTTGTACAATATTGTTACCTATTGCAAGCTGCAAAGGAAAAAGAGAGAAAAAAATGATTTGTGCAGAACATATACTGACATTTCAGAGTGCGCAATACAGTATGCAATGAGCTCTAGTGAGTTAAACATTTAAATACAAGGTAGCTAGCTCATAGTGGTGGGTAAAAGTGATTATATGCACAGAGTTATTTGAGAGAGGAGAGCTCTTTATGAGTTGATATAAAGCTACTAGTTCTTTTAGTTTAGGTGGATTAAAATGCATAGAGAGAGCACAGAGGAAATGTTATGTTGGGGCATGGCAAGAGCATTTCCATTTGGCTGATAGGTGAGATTGTAGCTGGGATTTGAAATTGTTATGGTTAGGAAGGCTGTGAAGGGGGGACTTCCATTGTTTGGCTATGGAGTAGGAGAGAAGTAGCTGGCCTGGGGGATGAGAAGGTTTATGGACTTGAAGGAGGTTTTGGTTTGTGGAGCTGAGTTGGCGTTTGGGTTTGTAGGGTTTTAAGGATGTAGAGAGGGAAGGGCAGTTCTCTGGTTTATAGATACGTTTGTGGGCAATGGTGAGTTGTAGGTAACTGAGGTAGTTGGGGAGTTCAAGTCAGTTGAGAGTGTGGAGGGAGTGGCATTGGTGGGAAGAGTTTTTAGAATTGGTTGCAAATTTGCAGATTTTGTGGTAGCAGGGTTTGAGTTTGGTTCTTAAGCCGATGTGTAGGTTTGTGAATAGAGGGGCACCGTACATCAGGGAGGAGAACAAGAAAGTAGAAGCTAGGGTTTGACGGGTAGAGGGGCTGAGGTAGCAGTTGTGTCTGTAGAGAAGACCTATCTTTTGGTGTTCTTTTTTTTTTTTTGGTAGCGGAGTAGATGTGGGTGACAAATTTTAGTTCTTCATCAATGATGATGCCAAGAAGATTAGTGGTGGGGACAAATTTGAAGGGGGTGTTCTGGCGATGTATGGTGAATGAGATTTTATCGATAGTGGAGTTTTTGCTGGGGGAGAAGATCATTAGTTTGGTTTTATTTGCATTCGGGGCTAGGTGGTTGGACTGCATCCATTTTTTTTGTTTTGGAGAAGGCTAATTGGGTTTTTGCTAGGAACTCGGAAGGTGAGAAAGCTGAGCAGATGCTGGTTGAGTCATCTGCATATTGGATGACGGATGAGTCTGGGATAGAGTGGTAAAAGTTGTTAATAAACAGGTTAAAGAGTAGAGGGCCAAGAACTGAACCTTGAGGGATGCCTGTAGGTGTAGGAAGGAAGGAGGAGGTTGAAGTTTTCCATTGGACTGCTCGTTGGCGGTTGGACAGGTAGCTGGAAAACCAGACTATGGTGGGGGAAGAGAGGTGTAGAGTGGAGAGCTGTGATAAGAGAAGGGTGTGGGAGATGGTGTCAAAGGCTTTTGACAAATCTAGGAATAGTGTAGATACAAACTTTTCAGAGTCACATTCTGAGTTGATAGTTTCCAGAAAGGAAAGAAGGGCAGTCATGGTGGAGTGGCTGGGGCGGAAGCTGTGTTGGGTAGGGGAGAGGAGATTATTTTGGGTTAGGTGCATCATTAGTTGTGCATGAACGGTTTTCTCTAGAATTTTAGACAGAGGGGAAAGGATGTCAGTAGGCCTGAAGTTGGTGGTGTCAGTATTATTTCCACCTTTGTGGAGGGGGATGACATACATGAGATGAGGGATGATGAGAACATAAGATGGAGGTGTGAAATGGACAGGAACACCCTGAGATAAGATAAGGTACAAGGCTGAAATTCAATATCACAATAAATTTCTCGAGAATCGGACTACTTTCCTTCCCAAGATAATTGGCTAGTGCAGGCAGATCCTGGAAGACTAGAAGAATGCTATGGTATTGCACTCTGCAAAGTTGATAGCAAAACATGGCTCTTTAATTTCAGGCCAGTGAGTCTAACCTAACATGCTGTGAAATTGATGGACAAAATACTAAGTGAACGATACCTTTCCTAGAGCATAAAAAAGTGCAGGAAGCAGAAGAGTGTGATATTTATTGACAAAACACCTTGCCAGATGGTCGTGATGCAGTTATATGATTAAATGAGTAAAGAACTGGAAAAGGGTAACACAGCGGATGCACTTTGCTATGACTTCAGTAAAGGTGATGACACAAAGCCACACAAGGTGATGACACAATGCCGCACAGAAGGCTAGTGATCAAGGTACATGGATTGGGGTAAGAGACAAAATGGTGAGGTGACTGAAAAAGGGACTGGACTCCAGTCTTTCCCACAAGGACACAGATAGTGGTAGAAAGAAGCAGTATGCTGTTGGACAACAAGGTAACTACTGATGTGCTGTAGGGGTCAGCTTTGGGTCTAGTGATCTTCAGTTTGTTTGTCTCAGATATAACATTATGCACAGAGAACTGGATCAGTCTCTTCATGGATGAAACCAAATCTGGGCAACACTGAAAATGAAGGAATCAGCATTATAAGTGATCTAAGGAACTGGCTAAGTAGTCAGTCACTTATCACTTAAGGTTCACTACAGAAACATTCAGAGAGCGCGGAAGCTGAGGTATAACAACCCAGGGTGGAATAGACTTCAAGGAAAATACAGCTCAAATAGGTGACTCAGGAGAATGACATGGGGGTGCCCATAACTGCCCTGGGTAACCATCAAGTATATAATGAAAGGGCAGCTGGCACAAGCAACAATATGCTAGAATTTATGCTTAGGAAAATTCATTTCAGGGATAAGAAGTCATTCTTCCTCTCTATGGATCATAGGTCTTAACACAGTTACCACTGTCTTAGCTCTAAACATGTATTTTATAGATTTATTTACATCTTTTACCAAAACAGACCTGAACTACAATATTAACTAGATTTCCCTTGAAGATCACACTAAACTGTATATAGCCACGGCTTACCTAACCCTCCATTTTCTGTTCATCACATCAGTTCCTTATTGAGTCACTTTCCCCAAGAACAAATGAAAAAAATACTTTTTGACCTAAGCTTAATCTGGCTGTGTCCTTAAAAACATATCTTAATCAAATTTCAACCCTCTTTAGCCTGTTCTATCATATTAAATCAGCTACTCATCCCAGTGCTTCCCCTTCTGTGATTCCCTACTCTGTATTTTGACTGCTATTCCACCCTGATAATACACACTGATATTCTGCCTATGTATCTCTCTGACTATTGTCTTTCCACTTCCTGCTGGTGCTACAAAACACCTAAAACTCTACCACCAGTATTTATCCATTGTCATACCTTGTCCGTCTCCAGAGACAGTCGTCTGCTCTTTAGTCTACAGATGTCAGACTTTACCTTAGCTGTTGATCAACTTACTCTCTTTCTAAAATAATCTGACTCAACAAAAAAAATCATCATCATCATCATCATGTGTGGAAAGCATTACCCTTCGTTCATTCAAGGGTATAAAAGAAGAGACTGTGAGATAAAAGCGCAGGTATGGATGCGCTCAAAAGATCCCTCCTATCTAGACCAAATCTAAAGTTTTCAGTGGGAGACATGAATAGGAATGCAGGTAGTTAATAATCAGCAACATTTTAAACATACCTTAGAGTTGTAGTCAGGGACTTAGGGACACACATAGATAGCAATCTGTCCTTTGATCATCACTTGTCTTCAGTGCTGAGAAAATCATTCTGTGTTGAGCAACATATAAACAAAGGTATGGCATCTTTTCCCTTAGAACTAGCCAGTTTTTTAGTTTTAGTACTCAAATCTGTTTCTTTGAGCTCAGCACTTGTTCAGAACTCATTGTAAGCACTAAATAAGCTACAAATTACTACAGTACTCAACTTTCCTCACTTGTCTAGAGGAAAACAGTTTTTAGTACTTAATAAATAAGCACCTATCCAGGCATGTCTAAGGGTCAGCTCCTGGTGTTTTCTCCTTTCTACCTGATGAATCCGGGCATCTTGGGGCAATGCAGCAATTTACACAGACAACCCTCTCCTCCTACCACCCAACACTACAACCTGTCAGAGATGCACTTATATAACCAAACTGGAAGCAAAGCTCTCTTCACCCAAGACTGGACTAGACAGTCAAGAGGAGAAGGTAAACACTTGCACCACACCACACTCATCACATAGTCCCTCAAAACCTACACCACCAAAGCACACACATAGAAACACAACACAAACACCTACATTCATGGAGGCTCCAAAGCAGAAACGCAAGCAACCTCCACCCCCCCCCAACACAACACAGATGACACATAGCCCACAAACTCAGTGTGCCACTCAGCCACAGCTCATAAGCCATAACAACATACCCAACACTCTAGTCATAGGTGACACTATAGTCAGGCACACCGATGTTCCACACTCACCAGGCTAAACAAGGAGAAAGTTACTGTCAGCTGCCTGTCGGGTACCAGGATCCGCCACATAATGCACGCACTCAGTTCACTCCACAACAAGTACAAATATGACTCTGTTATTGTCTATGTTGGTGTGAATGACCTGAGACATACTTCCCTGGACTACATGAAAAGAGACATGGAGGAGCTCTCCAATCTTGTAGCCCAGGCAGGTATGACCCTAGCCCTGAGTAGCATCCTGCCATCACCCAGAATGATACCACAGTACAAGGACTTCAACAATTGGTTAAGCTTCTGGTGTCATTCTAAGGGGATCCAGTATCTGTCTGCCTGGGATGACATGATCGACATATCACGATGATTTGCCAGAAATGGCCTGCACCTGTCACCTTTGAGATTCCAGATACTGGCTAAGGCTCTTGCTTCTCCTGTAGTGCCTTTTTTAGGCAAGATTCAAATGATAAATTCACCACCGTAACAGGTACAAGCAAGCAAAATCTGAGGGTAATGCTACTCAATGCTAGAAGTCTAAACCTCAAAATGCACTCACTCGAGAGAACATCGACATCTGTGCAGTGGCAGACACCTGGTTTAAGGCTCCAGAGAGCACCCCTGCATTACCAGACTATAATTCATACCATACCTTTTGGCCACCTAACCTGGACCGAAACACTAAAGGCAGAGGCGTGTCCATATTCATTAAGGATAACCACACCTCCAGGCTAGTTGCTCAGCATAATGCATCTGAGATTATCCAAGTGCAACTAACTCTAGGCAAGACCGAAAATCAAATTGTAGCTTGCTACAGATCCCCCACCATGCCCCAGTATTCCCACTCCTCATTTCTTGATACATTGGAAAATATTAGGGTACAATCCAACACCCTAATAATGGGTGATTTCAACTACCCCACCATTAACTGGGAAAACTACTCATGTACCAACTCTTTTGCTCAACGTTTTCTGCAATTCATAAATTGGATCAACTTATCCACGCCCCCACCAGGGGCAGCAATATCCTAGACCTGGTCATTACCAACATGGGTGACCAATGTTCCACACCAGAGATCAATTCCTCGTTGGTCAGATCCGACCACAAGCTAATCACTCTAGACATCCACATCCCGTCCCACCCCCCATTAGCGAAACCACCGTAAAAAATTTCTCCAAAGCCAACTTCACGCTTCTTAAGACAGAAGTGGCAAACTTCATGACACCCATGCAGACGGACAATAGAGGTACGACTGTTGAATCCTACACAAATGCACTTTATAAGCACTTACTCGAGTGCATGGATTGTGCTATCCCTAACAGAACCAATATGCTATCCTCCAAAAAAAAGGAGGCCAATCTGGCTGTCCCCTGCCATAACTACAAACTCTACAACAGAAGAAAGAAACTGTTGCAAAAAAGAGTAAAATCTCATGATTGGAGGAACTCCCTGGTCAGCCTCAGTAAGAAGCTGAGATCATTCATAATATCCTCCAAAGCTAGTTACGAAAACAAAATCACCACTGATTCTAAAGACAATCACAAAGCATTCTATAGCTATGTCAAGAATCTCAATGGCAACACTCAGATCTGCTCTGAGTTACAGCACAATGGCACTAAATATACAGAGCCAACTGATATTACCAACATCCTGGCAGATAGGTTCAGTGCTAACTTTACCCCCCTCTCACCCCCTAAAGGGCCCATCTCTATACCGGAAGAATGCAAAGCTCCTGTAATCATGGCTACACAGGTAAAAACCACACTCTCCAAAGCCAAGAACACAGCATCCATGGGACCTGACAACATCCCAGGCTGCGTTCTACATGAACTACAGAATGAACTGGCACCCCACCTAAGTACCATGTTCAATCATAGCCTCACCTCTGGCTTTGTTCCCACTGAATGGCGCACAGTGACGGTTATCCCACTTCACAAAGGGGGAGCCACCACGGACCCCGGGAACTACCGCCCCATTAGCCTGACGAGCCTGGTCTGCAAGACCATGGAACATATCATCATGGAACTTATAAACTAAGACATTGATAATCTCCAAACTCTGGACCTCACCCAGTTCAGGTTTGTAAAAGGCAGATAATGTCTCCTAAACCTGATAGACTTCTTTGAAGCAGTCACCAAAGCCATAGATGAGGGTAAGATGGTTCACACAGCCTATCTAGATCTCGCCAAGACTTTCGACACCATCCCCCACTCTGGAATTATACATAAACTCACTAAACTAGGTATAAATCCCTATGTCACAAGATGAGTTCCCAACTGGCTCACTGACAGAACCCAGACTGTGAAAGTAGCAGACTCCAAATCCGACTTCAGACCATTGACAAGTGGAGTACCACAGGGTTTAGTCCTGGGTCCTCTCCTGTTTGGTATCTACTTCTCTGAAGTACAAGCTAACACAGAAGGTCCTTGGCTAATGAAGTTTGCAAATGACTGCAAACTAGGAGCCATAATCGAAACTCCTAATGATGTGGACATCCTACAAAAGGGCCTCACTGAGACAGATGCCTGGTGTCAAAGCCATGGCCTCAAGCTCAATGCCAAAAAGTTCATTGTCATCTCCTTTGGTAAAAACTCTGTACCCATGAACTACCACATAGGCAGTAGTCTACTTAATACTGAAAGTGTGATAAGAGACCTTGGGACACAGGTGGACAGTAGTCTCTCCTTTGATAATCACATCGCCACAGTAGTCAGGAAATCTTTCTACGTGGCACACGTCACCACAAAAGGTTTCTCATTCAGGAAAAAAGAGGTAATTGTTCCCCTCTACTCATTACTCATTAGACCCATTATGGAGTACAATGCCCCTTTTGGTATGTACCTCCCAAGACATCTACAACAACTGGAAAAGCCGCAGAAATACCTCACAAAGAGGATTACCGGCCTCAAACAGATGCCCTACGCAGACTGTCTCAAAAAACTCCAGCTTTACTCCGTTGCATATCACCTACTCAGAGGTGATCTCTGCCTAACATACAAAGCTATGTCAAACCCAGAGCTGTTGGAAATGCTCCATTTAAAGAAATCCCAATCCCTCCAACCTACACTATCAAGGGACCTAAATCTTGTCAACACATAAACAGAACATGCTGGAGGGATAGATTCCTGTCCCAGAGACTTCTCATACTCTAGAACAAACTACCTATCTATATCAAACAAAGCTCCTCATTAGCACTCTTCAGTCTTCAAGAAAAAGCTTGATGATTGGATGGGAAATATGAAATTCACCCTGGGGATCACTTCTGTGGGTCTGCTCGACAGGGGCACAGGAAAGTAATTTTCTTCGGTGGTGAAAGCCAGGGTACCTCTTTGGCTAGGCTTATATAGGCTCTAGGGCCAATAGCCTAGTACCTACATATGAGCTTATGACCCTAAGTCCAAGGAAGTCATTGTTCCACTGTATTCAGCATTCATCAGACCTATCATTGAGTACAATGCCCCCTTTGGAATGTACCTAACCAGGCATATCCAACAAATGGAACATCCACAGAGATTCCTCACTAAAAGAATACAGGGCATAAGTAATATGGCCTATCCACCTCAAGGCCCTATCCCTGTATTCTGTCTCCTACAGGCTTTTGAGGGGAGATCTGTGCCTGGCATACAGGGCATTGTCAGACCTCCTGCATATCACAAACAAACAGCACCAGAATTACCCATTCTAAACACTTAAACCTTGCCTGTGATATAAATAAGACCTGCTGGAGAGATAGGTATGTATCCCACAGACTACCCCATTTATGGAACAGGCTCCCCATCCATGTGAAGCAGAGTTCCTCCCTAACCCAATTCAAGTGCAACTTGGACAGTTGGATAGGAAACTGGAAATGCATCCCTGGTTTGGCACCTATGTCTCTAATGGACACAGGTAACCTGTAAATAGTTCATTTCCCAGGCCCATGTTTACTCTTACCAAGGCTATCAGAACTTGTCAGAGATTTGGGATGCATGGCTAGGCTTAAAAAGGCCTTTGTGGCCATTAGCCTAGTAAACACCTATGAACCTATTACCTAAAATTTTCAAACTATCTTAAAATCTGAACATTGTAATCCCTAATCACTGTTTCTTCTAGGTAGATATTTCAAAATCTTTCCTATCATTAAGTTCTTGCCTTCTTAGAAGAAAACATTTTTATCTTTCATTGTTAACATCTTCTGCCTATGTTATATTACCTTAACAGTCCTCTTCCAAGCCACAGAAATATTATTTTCTTTAATGTGAATAAAGTTGTAACTGTTAATTTCCAAACTGACTATCACTGACGTCTCTACTTATTATGCCACCATTCTGTTTATCAAATTATCTGGCCATTCCACCCTTTCAAAAACTTAATAATAATACTCTGTCATGTATGGCCACATTAAAAAGTGCAGCCCCTTAAGGCTTCATTCTTCAACCACTACTTTTCTTTTGCGTTATTAACAGTATTGTTGTTGACCAATCAAATCAAAATTGCCCTGTACACAGACAATATCCTCACCTTTAGAGGCTTCAGAAATTGATCTTGCATTTCTCCCTTAGAATAATTGCATTCACTGATTAACTAACCACTGACCAATCTCATTCAACACTTCTAGAGCAAAACCTGTGCTGTTCAGAACTCCACAATGTCTCTTTACCAGCTGTTACCATCAGTTCAACCCTGTTTCATCAACTGATAACACATAGAATCCTACAAGTATATCTGGAGTCGCATCACTTCTTTCATTTACATATTGATTATATTGTTAGTGCTATATTAAGATATCAGACTTTCCTGCAAACATTATTTTACTCCTGCCACAAACATGTGAATCAGTACACAAAAGCATTCACATCCTTAATCTTGAGCACGCCCTACCCCTTTTAACTTTATGTAACTCTGGTAACACTTCCATCCTTCAGATGTCTTGAAACAAAGTATGCCACATCGTTAAAATCACTGACCTTCCTACCCATTGTTGCACAATACTTCTATCTATGAAGGCACATCCAGTCATAAAAAGATCAACATTTCTCTTTTTCATATTAATTCACAAAGTGTTATTCCTTGACAGAGTATTAACATACAGCTCTGCTTACTTATAAGTTTATAGTATCAAACCACTACTTTAGAAAGACCCTCTTTTGTCTTTAATACTACAGAAAGAGCATTTAGTGAAGTAGTGCATGATGTCTGGAGCAGTTTAGAGCCTGAGATTAGGAATCTACCTACTCTCCCCAACTTTACAAAAACTCTCCATAGCTGTCTTACTGATTTTTTTATGTGAAAGCTTCATAAACTAGAATGAATCCTCATCATTATTTTAAGTTACTGGAACCCATGCCGCATTGTTATTTTATTGCATTTAATAATTACATTTTTTTTACTATAAATAAGTAACAATCTCCTTTCCTCCTCACTCAACTTCCTTGTCAGTTTCAGATTATTTTCCTGTGCAGTCTTGCTGTATCCACTAAGGTCTTGAGTTTTTACATATTTTCATAGTGTTATAGTTTATGTTATGCTATCTATAGTCCTTTATTAATTAGAACAATGTTAGTGAACTTCCACACTAATGGAACAGCAGAGTTCCAAAGCATAGCACTATACACCATTGTTAATGGTGTCACAAGTTAATTTCCACCAATAGATAAAAAAAAGCCAGCAAAGAGTAGCTGATCATATGATGCTAGTACTTTGATCAAGATCTTCCAAATATATCCATTTTTTGCAACTTTTTAAGTAGTTACTCTTAAATTCTTATAATTCTACCCTACCACCACAAATGCTTACGAATGGTATAGAATGACCATTCTTTGCTTTACTGGGTAGTTCTCAGTTGGGTGGTCCTCTGTATGGAGTCAACATATCTTCCCTATGTTCACATGGGTTTCCTCACACATTCCAAGGACATTCAGTAAGGTAAATGGTGACTGTAAATTGCCATAGGTGTGAGTGCATGCACGTGAGATATGGAAGAAGGACCTGCTAACCTACTTCCATGTCCCCCTTTGTCTTGAAAACTTCAAGGGTAGAGGTGGCTGTCCATTGGCTTCACTGTAGGAGTTGGATGCAACATGTAAGAGATTGAGTGAGCTGAAATGAATTGTTGAACAAGGCCACTTACACAGTTAACACATATTTAAATAAATACAATAAAACAAAGCAGAAGAATATTTTGGTTATTTTTCTTCAGGATTGGAACTCAACATTTTGTAAGGCAAACAAATAAACATGTATTATATGTGGAAAACAAATGTGTACTATGTTATTGCAGTGTTAGTGGAAATTCCACGTTTCAAGAAAGTACATATATGTAAGTGAGAGTAAATAATAATAAAAGTGATCTGCAGTTGAAATGCAACATCATGGTACTCAAACACTCAAGTGAAAACACATTATTTAGGAAAATAATTCTGAATAAAGAATAACAGCAGAACAGTTTCCCTGTGATCATATAACAAAAAACAAACATTGTAGGAAGTTCATGTTTAAAATTATGTACAGCAGGAAGTCGGCTGCTGAGTCTCAAGACTTTGAGAAATGTAAGGTATCCCAGAGCACAGCTGTCAGCTGTTTGTAAATCCAAGGAGGCTGCCAATGTTGGAGGCTGTACAAAGCACCAGCTATTCCTATAGCTATTTAGAGTCAACTGAATTACAAGGGAGACTCCCTATAAAATGAGTAGTTACGTGTTAGCATTTAAGGGACAAATCAAGGAGAGTATCATTGTGGGTTGGCAGAAGCTGCAAAATCTGGGACAGAAAAGAGGATTGTTTACTCAATACTTTAAAACAAATGTACCTGTTCAGCCTTTGTAAAAGGTCCAAGTGAGATGAATTCTTTAGGATAGGTTATGCTTAGTGTAAGTAAACATGAGCTTGCTGTCAGCTGGTGTAAAATCTTAAGCTGTCCTTTGCTTCTTGCATGCCATACACAGAATCTGACATTTTTAAATCTCAAGTGCCCTGACACAATTGATTTCAGCCTCAGATAACTTAAGGTGCTAGGTAAAACATCGTGGGGCAAGATCCAATAAGTGCTTCCAGTATAGGTGCAGAAACTTTGTACAAAATTAAATTTGAAGGTTATAAACATATGCTTTAATTGTCTGTTGTCCCAAAAGTAAGGAAGAAGAAAATAACAATAATGGACAAAAACATTTCTTTACATGTAGCTTATAAAGCATAATCGAAAAAGAAATTACATCTGCACGTTAAT